>NW_028164755.1:0-28927 GCF_964263955.1 Coregonus lavaretus
TCACTGCTGGTGAGGGCTGACTCTGAAATGGAAGTGAATGCGCAAACTAGCTGTAAATAATGTTCAGTAATATATTCATTGCACGTTGCTACGCTAAACAAATCATTGGCATGTAGCTAGCTGGCTAGCTAGCTAGCAAGCAGAAGTTCAATGATGATGAGAGACAAGAACTTCAACAATAATGATTTGATAAATAATGTATGAATAGGCAAAAAACTGCTGATTGTCAAGTCAATAATATAATGTTAACGTTAGTTATGGAAGATAAATAGGCTAACGACGTTAGATAAGCACACAATGAGGCTTATATTAACCCCCGCTGTACCAAACCAAATGCTAGGCAAGAAGCATGGCGAAATAATGTTGTTTACTTTTTTAATTTGGGCTATGACAGTCCATTACAAATCAGTCTGGCAGTACTTTTGACAGTATTTCAATCTGAAGACAGTATGGTTTGAAGTGATTGAAATGCATCAGAAAGGCATTGGGAAGTTGAGAAGATCATCAGGTCCTAATTGTGTATGATATTCTGTTGATGAAGTTCTGGTTCCCCCAGTCTGATTTAGTACCTGGTCTTGTCCACTCTGTTCTAATGAGTCCTGCGCGGCTTGTGGCCAGTGTAGAGGGGAACAGAATAGACATACAGTGGGGGAAAAAAGTATTTAGTCAGCCACCAATTGTGCAAGTTCTCCCACTTAAAAAGATGAGAGAGGCCTGTAATTTTCACAATAGGTACACGTCAACTATGACAGACAAATTGAGAGAAAGAAAATCCAGAAAATCACATTGTAGGATTTTTTATGAATTTATTTGCAAATTATGGTGGAAAATAAGTATTTGGTCACCTACAAACAAGCAAGATTTCTGGCTCTCACAGACCTGTAACTTCTTCTTTAAGAGGCTCCTCTGTCCTCCACTCGTTACCTGTATTAATGGCACCTGTTTGAACTTGTTATCAGTATAAAAGACACCTGTCCACAATCTCAAACAGTCACACTCCAAACTCCACTATGGCCAAGACCAAAGAGCTGTCAAAGGACACCAGAAACAAAATTGTAGACCTGCACCAGGCTGGGAAGACTGAATCTGCAATAGGTAAGCAGCTTGGTTTGAAGAAATCAACTGTGGGAGCAATTATTAGGAAATGGAAGACATACAAGACCACTGATAATCTCCCTCGATCTGGAGCTCCACGCAAGATCTCACCCGTGGGGTCAAAATGATCACAAGAACGGTGAGCAAAAATCCCAGAACCACACGGGGGGACCTAGTGAATGACCTGCAGAGAGCTGGGACCAAAGTAACAAAGCCTACCATCAGTAACACACTACGCCGCCAGGGACTCAAATCCTGCAGTGCCAGACGTGTCCCCCTGCTTAAGCCAGTACATGTCCAGGCCCGTCTGAAGTTTGCTAGAGTGCATTTGGATGATCCAGAAGAGGATTGGGAGAATGTCATATGGTCGGATGAAACCAAAATAGAACTTTTTGGTAAAAACTCAACTCGTCGTGTTTGGAGGACAAAGAATGCTGAGTTGCATCCAAAGAACACCATACCTACTGTGAAGCATGGGGGTGGAAACATCATGCTTTGGGGCTGTTTTTCTGCAAAGGGACCAGGACGACTGATCCGTGTAAAGGAAAGAATGAATGGGGCCATGTATCGTGAGATTTTGAGTGAAAACCTCCTTCCATCAGCAAGGGCATTGAAGATTAAACGTGGCTGGGTCTTTCAGCATGACAATGATCCCAAACACACCGCCCGGGCAACGAAGGAGTGGCTTCGTAAGAAGCATTTCATGGTCCTGGAGTGGCCTAGCCAGTCTCCAGATCTCAACCCCATAGAAAATCTTTGGAGGGAGTTGAAAGTCCGTGTTGCCCAGCGACAGCCCCAAAACATCACTGCTCTAGAGGAGATCTGCATGGAGGAATGGGCCAAAATACCAGCAACAGTGTGTGAAAACCTTGTGAAGACTTACAGAAAACGTTTGACCTGTGTCATTGCCAACAAAGGGTATATAACAAAGTATTGAGAAACTTTTGTTATTGACCAAATACTTATTTTCCACCATAATTTGCAAATAAATTCATAAGAAATCCTACATTGTGATTTTCTGGAAAAAAAATATCATTTTGTCTGTCATAGTTGACGTGTACCTATGATGAAAATTACAGGCCTCTCTCATCTTTTTAAGTGGGAGAACTTGCACAATTGGAGGCTGACTAAATACTTTTTTCCCCCACTGTACGTGTTCCTGCGAGTATTATTTTTCAGCGATGGGGTCATAACATTTTGTATCTCAAACAGTTGAAAAGATAGAGACACATTTGTAGGAAGAAAACAGATACCGCTCTGTTTATTACAACCGTATCTAGCGGCTAATGGAGGCTACTGACGTAACCCCGGTTCTATGAACCAAGCGCAATTTTATTTATTTCAGAGTTTCTCTCGCGACCCCATTTTCAAACTCCAGGTTTGGAAAACGCTGGCCTACACACTGAGACAACAACTAGAGCCATAATCATACTACTACCAGGTAAGGGAGATTTTTCTGAAAGGTGTTGAAATGTGTGTTAAGACTGTGTGTGTGTGTGTGTCTGTGTGTGTGTGTGTGTGTGTGTGTGTGTGTGTGTGTGTGTGTGTGTGTGTGTGTGTGTGTGTGTGTGTGTGTGTGTGTGTGTGTGCCTGTGCGCATTCATGTGTGTGTTTGCGAGTGTTCTAGAGATGGTAAGGGGTTATGTATGCATGATTCCTTTACGTGTGTCTGGGTAGAATAATGTATGCATGTCTGCATATTCATGTACGCATGTGTGTGTTGCCGTGTGCTCTCCTTGCTTGTATGAGTTTGTGAAATGCATGTAATATGCATGTAATATGTATGTAATGCATGTAATATGCATGTAATATGTATGTAATGCATGTAATATGTATGTATGTATATAACATCCAGCAGTTGATGACAGACACTTGATCCACAGCACACCTAAATGACTGTTCGCATTCTTCCCCCTTTTGTTCCATGTGACTTGGAACTGTCTGTCTGTGGACCAAATGACAGGATACGATACAGTTTAGTTTTGCATGTTAGTTATGTACTCTGCATGACGAGGCAACTCCTTTCTCTTGTGTTTAATCATTTATGTTACTTTTACACCATATTGATATATAACGTATGCTCCACTCTCAAGATGAACTTTTGAGTGATGTCATGGCGACGGCTGCTAAGAAGGAAGCAGCTGCGGACCAGAAGACTGCAGCACTGGTCCACACCTGCCCTGTCTGTCAGGTGAGTAGTATTGGTTGGTACGGTATGTGTCATTAGGTTCCTCTCCATGTGTAGGCTGTTGGACTGGCCTGTGTGGTACAGTCTTTCATATGTGTAGTAGTTTGTTGCATCGTATTGCTTAGTTTATCATTTGTATCAACTTTGAATTAAATCTAAGCTACAGATTGTTAACTTCCTTCATTTTGCAGTTGTCCTTTACACTGAACAAAAATATAAAACGCAACATGCAACAATTTCAAAGATTTTACTAAATGACAGTTAATATAAGGAAATCAGTCAATTGAAATAAATAAATTAGGCCCTAATCTATGGATTTCACATGACTGGGAGTACAGATAAGCATATGTTGGTCACATACACCTTTAAAAAAAGGTAGGGGTGTAGATAAAAAAAACAGTCAGTTTCTGGTGTGACCACGTTTTGCATCATGCAGCACGACACTTCTTCTTCGCATAGAGTTGATCAGGCTGTTGATTGTGGCCTGTGGAATGTTGTCCCACTCCTCTTCAATGGCTGTGTGAAGTTGCTGGATATTGGCTGGAACTGGAGCACGCTGTAGTATACGTCAATCCAGAGCATCCCAAACATGCTCAATAGGTGACATGTCTGGTGAGTATCCAGGCCATTTTCAGCTTCCCTGGAATTGTGTACAGATCCTTGCGACATGGGGCTGAGCATTATCATGCTGAAACATGAGGTGATGGCAGAGGATGAATGGCAAGACAATAGGCCTCAGGATCTCGTTACGGTATCTCTGTGCATTCCAATTCCCATCGATAAAATGCAATTGTGTTCGTTGTCCATAGCTTATGCCTGCCCATACCATAACCCCACCGCCACCATGGGGCACTCTGTTCACAACGTTGACATCAACAAACCGCTCGCCCACACGATGCCACACACGCTGTCTGCCATCTGCCCGACAGTTGAAACCATGATTCATCCATGAAGAGCACACTTCTCCAGCGTACCAGTGGCCATCGAAGGCCCACTGAATTTCGTTTACGACACCAAATTGCAGTTAGGTCAAGACCCTGGTAAGGACGACAAGCATGCAGATGAGCTTCCCTGAGACGGTTTCTGGTAGTTTGTGAAGAAATTATTCGGTTGCACAAACCCACAGTTTCATAAGCTATCCGGGTGGCTGGTCTCAGACGATCCCACAGGTGAAGATGCCGGATGTGGAGGTCCTGGGTTGGCATGATCACACGAGGTCTGTGGTTGTGAGGCCGGTTGGATGTACTGCCAAATTCTCTAAAACGACGTTGGAGGCGGCTTATGGTAGAGAAATTAACATTTAATTCTCTGGCAACAGCTCTGGTGGACATTCCTTCAGTCAGCATGCCAATTGCACACTCCCTCAAAACTTGAGACATCTGTGGCATTGTGTTGTGTGACAAAACTGTACATTGTAGAGTGCCTTTTATTGTCTGCCTGTGTAATGATCATGCTGTGTAATCAGCTTCTTAATCAGCAAAGGAGAAATGCTCACTAACAGGGATGCAAACAAATTTGTGCACAAAATTTGAGAGAAATAAGCTTTTTGTGAGTATGGAACATTTCTGGGATCTTTTATTTCAGCTCATGAAACATGGGAGACGTGTACTCCGAGCATGTGCATGTGCATGTGCTGACCAACTGGCGAGTGTCTTCACTGACATTTTCAACATGTCCCTGACAGAGTCTGTAATACCAACATGTTTCAAGCAGACCACCATAGTCCCTGTGCCCAAGGACACTAAGATAACCTGCCTAAATTACTACCGACCCGTAGCACTCACGTCTGTAGCCATGAAGTGCTTTGAAAGGCTGGTCATGGCTCACATCAACACCATTATCCCAGAAACCCTAGACCCACTCCAATTTGCATACCGCCCCAACAGATCCACAGATGATGCAATCTCTAATGCACTCCACACTGCCCTTTCCCACCTGGACAAGAGGAACACCTACGTGAGAATGCTATTCATTGACTACAGCTCAGCGCATCAACACCATAGTGCCCTCAAAGCTCATCACTAAGCTAAGGATCCTGGGACTAAACACCTCCCTCTGCAACTGGATCCTGGACTTCCTGACGGGCCGCCCCCAGGTGGTAAGGGTAGGTAACAACACGTCTGCCATGCTGATCCTCAACACGGGGGCCCCTCAGGGGTGCGTGCTCAGTCCCCTCCTGTACTCCCTGTTCACCCACGACTGCATGGCCAGGCACGACTCTAACACCATCATTAAGTTTGCCAACGACACAACAGTGGTAGGCCTGATCACCGACAACGATGAGACAGCCTATAGGAAGGAGGTCAGAGACCTGGCCGTGTGGTGCCAGGATAACAACCTCTCTCTCAACGTGATCAAGACAAAGGAGATGATTGTGGACTACAGGAAAAAAAAGAGGACTGAGCACGCCCCCATTCTCATCGACGGGCTGTAGTGGAACAGGTTGAGAGCTTCAAGTTCCTTGGTGTCCACATCACCAACGAACTATCATGGTCCAAACACAACAAGACAGTCGTGAAGAGGGCACGACAAAACCTATTCCCCCTCAGGAGACTGAAAAGATCAGTCCTCAGATCCTCAAAAAGTTATACAGTTGCACCATCGAGAGCATCCTGACTTTTTAAATTTTTTATTTCACCTTTATTTAACCAGGTAAGCCAGTTGAGAACAGGTTCTCATTTACAACTGCGACCTGGCCAAGATAAAGCAAAGCAGTGCAATAAAAACAACACAGAGTTACATATGGGGTAAAAAACATAAAGTCAAAAATACAACAGAAAATATATATACAGTGTGTGCAAATGTAGCAAGTTATGGAGGTAAGGCAATAAATAGGCTATAGTGCAAAATAATTACAATAGTATTAACACTGGAATGCTAGATGTGCAAGAGATTATGTGCAAATAGAGATACTGGGGTGCAAAAGAGCAAAATAAATAACAATATAGGGATGAGGTAGTTGGGTGGGCTAATTTCAGATGGGCTGTGTACAGCTGCAGTGATCGGTAAGGTGCTCTGACAACTGATGCTTAAAGTTATTGAGGGAGATAAGAGTCTCCAGCTTCAGAGATTTTTGCAATTCGTTCCAGTCATTGGCAGCAGAGAACTGGAAGGAATGGCGGCCAAATGAGGTGTTGGCTTTGGGAATGACCAGTGAGATATACCTGCTGGAGCGCAGACTACGGGTGGGTGCTGCTATGGTGACCAATGAGCTAAGATAAGGCGGGGATTTGCCTAGCAGTGATTTATAGATGGCCTGGAGCCAGTGGGTTTGACGACGAACATGTAGTGAGGACCAGCCAACAAGAGTGTACAGGTCACAGTGGTGGGTAGTGTATGGGGCTTTGGAGACAAAACTGATGGCACTGTGATAGACTACATCCAATTTGCTGAGTAGAGTGTTGGAGGCTATTTTGTAAATGACATTGCCGAAGTCAAGGATCGGTAGGATAGTCAGTTTTACGAGGGCATGTTTGGCAGCATGAGTGAAGGAGCCTTTGTTGCGAAATAGGAAGCCGATTCTAGATTTAACTTTGGATTGGAGATTCTTTATGTGAGTCTGGAAGTTGAGTTTACAGTCTAACCAGACACCTAGGTATTTGTAGTTGTCCACATACTCTAGGTCAGACCCGTCGAGAGTGGTGATTCTAGTCGGGTGGGCGGGTGCCAGCAGCGTTCGATTGAAAAGCATGCATTTAGTTTTACTAGTGTTTAAGAGCAGTTGGAGGCTACTGAAGGAGTGTTGTATGGCATTGAAGCTCGTTTGGAGGTTTGTTAACACAGTGTCCAATGAAGGGCCAGATGTATACAAAATGGTGTCGTCTGCGTAGAGGTGGATCTGAGAGTCACCAGCAGCAAGAGCGACATCATTGATATACACGGAGAAAAGTGTCGGCCCAAGAATTGAACCCTGTGGCACCCCCATAGAGACTGCCATAGGTCCAGACAACAGGCCCTCCGATTTGACACACTGAACTCTATCTGAGAAGTAGTTGGTGAACCAGGCGAGGCAGTCATTTGAGAAACCAAGGCTATTTAGTCTGCCAATAAGAATGCGGTGGTTGACAGAGTCGAAAGCCTTGGCCAGGTCGATGAAGACGGCTGCACAGTACTGTCTATTATCAATCGCGGTTATAATATCGTTTAGGACCTTGAGCGTGGCTGAAGTGCACCCATGACCAGCTCGGAAACCGGATTGCATAGCGGAGAAGGTACGGTGGTATTCGAAATGGTCGGTGATCTGTTTGTTAACTTGGCTTTCAAATACTTTCGAAAGGCAGGGCTGTCATGATTTAACTGGATTTGAACCCAAATGCAGACAACTACACCAAGCCAGAGAAGGTTTAACAGGTTTATTTACAATGTTCAATTAGTCCAGGTTTCCAATAATAGGGGAAGAGCAAGTCCAGGTTACAGGGAGGGTAACAGATCCAGGTCAGGGCAGGTGTGGTACCGTAATGTCCTAGTGTCCGTGGTGAGTCCAAAAGGGAGGTCCGGTAGTGGAAAGCAGGATGGTGGTGGCAGGAGTGAAGCGGAGGCAGGAGTCAGGTTCCAATAATATGGTCGTCTTGACTATGATCTGACGATGAGTGGTAAGTTTGACCGGGTCTTAAAGGCTGAGGTGATTATGGTGAATGAGCTGCAGCTGGAACCCTGACTCCCGCACACCAGACTTCACTCCTGCAATCAAGGACAGACAGAGGGGAGGGGGAGAGCAGAGAGAGAGCTACCTAGCAGCAGTAGGCCTAACAGTACCCCCCCCTCTACGGACGCCACCTGGCGGCCGACAGGGTTTATCGGGATGTAACCTATGAAACTCACGGACCAGAGCAGGATCCACAATGAAGCTCCTGGGCACCCAGGAACGTTCCTCAGGACCATAACCCTCCCAATCCACCAGGTACTGGAAACCACGACCCCGGCGGCGAACATCCAGAAGTCGCCGGACAGTGTAGACCGGACCCCCACCCACGATCCTGGGCGGAGGAGGGGGACGAGAGGGCGGGCACAGAGGGCTAACCGACACAGGCTTAATCTGGGAAACATGAAAGGTGGAATGAACCCGTAGGGAGGCAGGAAGCTGTAGCTTAACCGCGCAGGGGTTAACAATAGACAGTATCTTGAACGGTCCTATAAAACGAGGCGCCATCTTCTTAGACTCCACTTTCAATGGAAGGTCACGTGACTTAAGCCATACCTCTTGACCAGGAGAGTAACCGGGAGCCTGGGACCGGTGACGGTTGGCTTGCCTCTGCATGTACGCCGAAGCTCGGGACAGAGCTACCCTGGCCTTCCTCCAGACCTTGAAGCAGCGGCGCATGTGGGACTGCACCGAGGGTACCGCCAGTTCCCTCTCTTGAGAAGGGAACAGGGGAGGTTGATAACCCAGAGCACACAGAAAGGGAGACAAACCAGAGGAAGCGTTAGTCAAGGTGTTATGAGCATATTCCACCCAGGGGAGCATGGAGCTCCATGACCCAGGGTTAGACCCTGTGACACAGCGGAGAGCGGTCTCCATCTCCTGGTTCGCTCTCTCGGCTTGCCCGTTGGTCTGGGGGTGATATCCAGAGGACAGGCTGGATGTGATGCCCAAAGCTTTACAGAAAGCTTTCCACACCTGGGAGACAAACTGGGGACCCCTGTCAGAGACAATATCCGTGGGTAGACCATGAGAGCGGAACACATGTTCAACCAAAATATCAGCCGTCTCTCTGGCAGTGGGCAGTTTAGGTAGGGCCAAAAAATGAGCGAACTTAGATAAACGATCAATCACAGTAAGAATGACAGTCTTTCCAGACGAGGGGGGAAGTCCAGTGACAAAATCCATAGCAATGTCCGACCAGGGCCGGCTGGGTATAGGTAGAGGTCGTAGATGACCAGCGCTGGCCTGGGTGGAGTTCTTACTTCGTGCACATACCGTACAAGCAGCAATGAAGGCTCGAGTGTCCGCCTCCATCGTGGGCCACCAGAACTTCCGTCGCACAAAGTCAAGGGTCCGCGAAACTCCAGGGTGACAGGTAAGGGGAGACGAGTGAGCCCACTGAAGTACCTGGGAGCGAGCAGACTCAGGGACAAACAACCGGTTAGGAGGACCCCTCCCAGGGTCAGCTTGATGATGTTGAGCCTGTCTAACAATCCCTTCGATGTCACATGTGATGGCCGCAATACTGCAGGTAGGAGGCAAGATGGGTTCAGGGTTACTACCAGTATCAACAGCCGAATGAACACGAGACAGGGCGTCAGGCTTGACGTTGCGTGACCCAGGACGGTAAGACAGAGAAAAATTGAATCTCCCAAAAAATAGTGCCCACCTGGCTTGACGGGGGTTGAGCTGCTTCGCTGACTGGATGTAAGCCAGATTCTTATGATCCGTCCAAACGATGAAGGGTTGTTCCGCCCCCTCCAACCAATGTCGCCACTCCTCGACAGCCAGCTTAACGGCGAGCAGTTCACGATTGCCAACATCATAATTCCTCTCTGCCTGTGAAAGTTTCCTTGAGAGAAAAGCACAGGGATGCAGTTTGTTATCTTCAGGAGAACGTTGTGACAACACCGCACCTACCCCAGTGTCGGATGCATCCACCTCCACGACAAACTGGCGGTCGGGGTCCGGCTGCATCAGAATGGGAGCCGAGGCGAAGCGATGTTTCAGTTCTTCGAACGCTGATTCGGCCCCTTCATTCCAAGCGAACGGTCGTGAGATGGAGGTGAGAGCGGTGAGTGGCGCCGCAATGCGGCTGTAGTCCTTGATGAACCTCCTATAGAAGTTCGCAAACCCCAGGAATCGTTGAAGTTGTTTGCGGGTGGAGGGGGCTGGCCAGTCCGTGACAGCAGAGATCTTAGCTGGGTCCATCCGCAACTCCCCCTGAGCTATGATGTAACCCAAAAAAGAGGTCTCAGACACATGAAATTCACATTTCTCCATCTTCACAAACAGTTTGTTCTCCAACAACCTTTGCAACACCTAGCGCACATGCAGTTCATGTTCCTGGGAGGACTCTGAGAAAATCAAGATATCATCCAGATAGACAAAAACAAACCGATTCAACATGTCCCGAAGGACATCATTGACTAGTGCCTGAAAAACAGCAGGGGCATTGGACAACCCAAAAGGCATAACTAGATACTCAAAATGTCCCAAGGGTGTGTTGAAGGCAGTCTTCCATTCATCACCTTTACGAATGCGCACCAGGTGATACGCATTTCGTAGATCCAGTTTGGTAAAGATAGTTGCACCATGAAGGAGGGGAAAAGCAGAATTAATTAATGGCAGAGAATATTTGTTCTTAATGGTGATGTTGTTAAGTCCACGGAAATCAATACAGGGTCTGAGGGTCTTATCCTTCTTAGCAACAAAAAAGAATCCCGCTCCTACAGGTGACGAGGAAGGACGAATAATACCTGCCGCCAAGGAGTCCCGAATGTAGTTCTCCATAGCCTCCGTCTCCGGGCGGGAGAGATTGTACAGGCGACTGCTGGGGAGCGGGGCTCCTGGCTGGAGGTCAATGGCGCAGTCGTAAGGCCGGTGAGGAGGAAGAGAAGTAGCTCTGTGTTTGCAGAAAACGGATGCCAGGTCATGATACACGTCAGGGACAGCAGAAAGATCCATGGACTCCAGTGGAGGTTGAGGCACAGTGCTGGCAGGGGTCTGAGCAGAACACAAACAATTCACATGACAAAATGTGCTCCATGAAACAATTCTACCTGTCACCCAATCAATGTGTGGATTGTGTCTTATGAGCCAGGGGATACCAAGGACCAGGGGGGTCTGTGGGCAGTCGATTATATGGAATTGAATGTTCTCCTGATGATTTCCCGACACTCTGAGACAAACAGGAACAGTCTGATGAGTAATACGGGTCAACAATTGTCCATTTAGACCCTTAGCCTGCAGCGGACAGTCCATAGGAACAGTCTCCAAATCCATTTGTTGAGCCCACTCTCTATCCAAAAAGCTTTCGTCGGCACCAGAGTCCACCAGCGCACTAACAGAGAAATTCTGGGACTGCCACTGGAGGGATGCCTGGAGCAGAATGCGGGGAGAAGAGGAAGAATCCGCTGCTCGGCTCACCAAAACTTCTCCCAATAATGATGAGCCGGCCCTTGTCCCGGACGAACTGGTCAGGAAGGAACGAAATGACCAGCTTCTCCACAATACAGGCAGACCCGAGCCTGAATACGACGTGCACGCTCCTCTGAGGACAACCGTGCACGACCCACCTCCATGGCTTCGGGTTCAGTGCTCCTCGTATCGACTCGGGAAGACACGGCTTTCTCCGTAGGGAAGATGCGGGGAGGAGTTTGTTGACGACAGACAGGTTGCTTGGAACTAACACTCCTCTCCCGGCGGCGCTCCCGAATCCGATTATCCAACCTGATGGTGAGTGAAATAAGATTATCCAGCGTAGGCGATTCATCATATGACACCAATTCATCTTTTAAAGTCTCAGACAAAGCATTGATGAACACTCCTTGTAATGCCTCGTCATTCCAACCACTCACTGCCGCTAAAGTCCGAAACTCCACTGCCATCTCCGCCACACTGCGAGCCCCCTGCCGAAGAGAAAACAACCGTTTCGCAGCCTCCTTGCCCCGTACGGGGTGGTCAAAAACCTTCCTCATCTCAGTGGTGAAGGCAACGTAAGCGTTGCAAATGTCCGACTGACTCTCCCAGACCGCGGATCCCCAGGCACGAGCGGAACCGCTAGTAGAGTTGATAAGGTAGGCAATGCGGGCTCTTTCTGAGGCGTAGGTGAGGGACTGTTGTTCAAACACTAATGAGCATTGAGTCAAAAAATCGCCACAGGTTCCCATGTTCCTGTCATAGCGCTCTGGAGCAGGAACAAAAGGCTCTCTGATCTGGGCTGAAGGGGTAGGTAAAACAGGTTGAGCAGGAGAAGGAGCAGTTTGTATGCCATGCCCGAGGGGTGCATTATTAACTTGGGTAGAAAGGGCAGACACTTGATTGGTGAGTAATTGAACCTGATTAAGCAGCACCTGACTGTTCTCAGCAATAGTCTTAAACAGGGTATCATGTTGGCCAAGTAAAATGCCCTGATTGGCTATGGCAGTCCGAATTTGAGTGCACTCTGGGGTGGTATCCGAGCTACTGTCTGCTGGGTTCATGTTGGTCAGATCATACTGTCATGATTTAACTGGATTTGAACCCAAATGCAGACAACTACACCAAGCCAGAGAAGGTTTAACAGGTTTATTTACAATGTTCAATTAGTCCAGGTTTCCAATAATAGGGGAAGAGCAAGTCCAGGTTACAGGGAGGGTAACAGATCCAGGTCAGGGCAGGTGTGGTACCGTAATGTCCTAGTGTCCGTGGTGAGTCCAAAAGGGAGGTTCGGTAGTGGAAAGCAGGATGGTGGTGGCAGGAGTGAAGCGGAGGCAGGAGTCAGGTTCCAATAATATGGTCGTCTTGACTATGATCTGACGATGAGTGGTAAGTTTGACCGGGTCTTAAAGGCTGAGGTGATTATGGTGAATGAGCTGCAGCTGGAACCCTGACTCCCGCACACCAGACTTCACTCCTGCAATCAAGGACAGACAGAGGGGAGGGAGAGAGCAGAGAGAGAGCTACCTAGCAGCAGTAGGCCTAACAAGGGCAGGATGGATATAGGTCTGTAGCAGTTTGGATCTAGAGTGTCACCCCCTTTGAAGAGGGGGATGACCGCGGCAGCTTTCCAATCTCTGGGGATCTCAGACGTTATGAAAGAGAGGTTGAACAGACTAGTAATAGGGGTTGCGACAATTTCGGCGGCTAGTTTTAGAAAGAAAGGGTCCAGATTGTCTAGCCCAGCTGATTTGTAGGGGTCCAGATTTTGCAGCGCTTTCAAAACATCAGCTGTCTGAATTTGTGTGAAGGAGAAGCGGGGGGGGCATGGGCAAGTTGCAGCAGAGGGTGCAGAGTTGGTGGCCGGGGTAGTGGTAGCCAGATGGAAAGCATGGCCAGCTGTAGCAAAATGCTTGTTGAAATTCTCGATTATTGTAGATTTATCGGTGGTGATAGTGTTTCCTAGCCTCAGTGCAGTGGGCAGCTGGGAGGAAGTGCTCTTATTCTCCATGGACTTTACAGTGTCCCAAAACTTTTTGGAGTTAGTGCTACAGGATGCAAATTTCTGTTTGAAAAAGTTAGCCTTTGCTTTCCTGACTGCTTGTGTATATTGGTTCCTAACTTCCCTGAAAAGTTGCATATCGCGGGGGCTATTTGATGCTAATGCTGTACGCCACAGGATGTTTTTGTGCTGGTCAAGGGCAGTCAAGTCTGAGGAGAACCAGGGGCTATATCGGTTCTTAGTTCTGTATTTTTTGAATGGGGCATGTTTATTTAAGATTGAGAGGAAATTACTTTTAAGGAACAACCAGGCATCCTCTACTGACGGAATGAGATCTATATCCATCCAGGATACCTGGGCCAGGTCAATTAGGAAGGCCTGCTCGCTAAAGTGTTTTAGGGAGCGTTTGACAGTGATGAGGGGTGGTCGTTTGACCGCGGACCCGTTACGGACGCAGGCAATAAGGCAGTGATCGCTGAGATCCTGGTTGAAGACAGCTGAGGTGTATTTAGAGGGTATGTTAGTCAGGATGATATCTATGAGGGTACCCATGTTTACGGATTTAGGGTTGTACCTGGTAGGTTCGTTGATAATTTGCGTGAGGTTGAGGGCATCTAGTTTGGATTGTAGGATGGCTGGGGGATTAAGCATATCCCAATTTAGGTCACCAAGCAGTACGAACTCTGAGGATAAATGGGGGGCAATCAATTCACATATGGTGTCCAGGGCACAGCTGGGGGCTGAGGGGGGTCTGTAGCAAGCGGCAACAGTGAGAGACTTATTTCTGGAAAGGTGGATTTTTAGAAGTAGAAGCTCAAACTGTTTGGGCACAGACCTAGATAGTATGATAGAGCTCTGCAGGCTATCTCTACAGTAGATTGCAACTCCACCCCCTTTGGCAGTTCTATCTAGACGGAAAATGTTATAGTTGGGGATGGAAATTTCAGAATTTGGTGGCCTTCCTGAGCCAGGATTCAGACACTGCTAGAACATCAGGGTTGGCGGAGTGTGCTAACGCAGTGAATAACTCAAACTTAGGAAGTAGACTTCTGATATTTATGTGCAAGAAACCAAGACTTTTGCGATTACAGAAGTCAGCAAATGATAGCGCCTGGGGAGTAGGAGTGATACTGAGGGCTGCAGGGCCTGGGTTAGCCTCTACATCACCAGAGGAACAGAGGAGGACTAGAATAAGGATACGGCTAAAGGCTTTAAGAACTGGTCTTCTAGTGCGTTGGGTACATAGAATAAAGGGGGCAGATTTCCGGGTGTTATAGAAAAGATTCAGGGCAAATTGTACAGACAAGGATATGGAAGGATATGAGTAAAGTGGAGGTAAACCTAAGCGTTGGGTAACAATGAAAGAGATAGCATCGCTGGAGGCATCAATTGAGTCGGTCTCCGCGTGTATAGGGGGTGGGACAAAGGAGCTATCTAAGGCAGGTTTAGCTGGGCTGGGGGGTCTACAGTGAAATAGTACAATTAGAAATAACCGAAACAACAATAAGCTAACCATGTTTGGGCTGAGGCTAAACATAAACAGGATGTAGTACCGTAAAAAGCAACAGTCCAGCAGACATCAGCTGTATAGCTGAGTTATCATAAGGTCCGGTGAACAGCAATAGGATAGTTCGAGTAAGAGGCCACGGCTAGCGTGTGCTAGCGGGCCGGGGCTAGCAGATGGAATCTTCGTGGTTAACGTCGTAACCACATCAGACGATTTCGTCGGCAGACCAGTCGTGTAGGATCGGCGGGGCTCCGTGTCAACACTAGGTGGTCCCGTCCGGTTGACAGAGAGGTTGCATCACCGCCTGGTATGGCAACTGCTCGGCCTCCGACCGCAAAGCACTACAGAGGGTAGTGCGTACGGCCCAGTACATCACTGGGGTCAAGCTTCCTGCCATCCAGGATCTCTATACCAGGCGGTGTCAGAGGAAGGCCCTAAAAATTGTCAAAGACTTAAGCCACCCTAATCATAGACTGTTCTCTCTGCTACCGGACGGCAAGCGGTACCGGAGCGCCATGTCTAGGTCCAAAAGGCTTCTCAACAGCTTCTACCCCCAAGCCATAAGACTCCTGAACAGCTAATCATGGCTACCCAGACTATTTGCACTCCCCCCCCCCCCACCCCACACCATCCCCCTCTTTTACGCTGCTGCTACTCTGTTTACTATTTATGCATAGTCACTTTAACTCTACCCACATGTACATATGACCTCAATTACCTCGACTAGCCGGTGCCCCCGCACATTGACTCTGTACCGGTACCCCCCTGTATATATAGACTCACTTCTGCTATTTTATTTTACTGCTGCTCTTTAGCTATTTGCTTTAATTTTTAATTTTTCTTAATTAACACTTTTTTATTTTACATTTTTCTTTTAAAAAACTGCATTGTTGGTTAAGGGCTTGTAAGTAAGCATTTCACTGTAATGTCTACACCTGTTGTATTCGGCGCATGTGGCAAATAACATTAGATTTGATTTGATTTGAATTGTGTAGAGTGTGGGGGTATGTGTGTGTGTGCCATGTGAGTGCTTATATTTGTCCTATTTCACACAAGTACAAGTCTATATTGGCATACGTGTGAATTAGATTTTCTTTTGCATATCCCAACTCTTTCTGAGACACCCTCAGAGAGTGGAGTCACGGCCAGGGTCTGCCATTATCAACGGTGACCCTGGTGCAATTAGGGTTAAGTGCCTTGCTCAAGGGCACATCAACAGATGTTTTACCTTATCGGTTCGGTTCGAACTAGCAACCTTTCAGTTACTGGCCCAACGCTCTAACCGCTAGGCTACCTGCCACCACGTACGTGTGTGTGTGTGTGTGTGTGTGTGTGTGTGTGTGTGTGTGTGTGTGTGTGTGTGTGTGTGTGTGTGTGTGTGTGTGTGTGTGTGTGTGTGTGTGTGTGTGTGTGTGTGTGTGTGTGTGTGTGTGTGTGTGTGTGTGTGTGAAAATCAATCATACCTCTAACCTTGGATCCCCACACTAGGGTGATAATGTTACTTGATCTGCCTACTGTAAACCAGGCCAGCTATACAGTGACACATAATCTTCCATTATCAGTCATGTAACGTCATTATAATGGCTAAGAAATATAGACTAAAAGGCTATGTTGATGGGAAAAACATTTGGCTTCTCTTAATAGAAAGGGAGACAGATCCACTACACAGTAATGGGGACTCAGAAATCATGGTTTGCTTCGCTTTTTTCCAAATGATCAACGCGTCTTTTATCGTAGGAGGGGAACTCACCTTCTCCATTGTATTGTATTCTACAATATATGAATGCATACCATAAAGATCAATAGTCTTCCACGTTGCCTTCAGTAATGTTGTCATAACAGATCACCCCAGTTGAGCGCATAACGTAATGCAGTTATGATGTATAATTTCTCCCCAACATCATCATTCCGTTGTAGCCTAGTACGTACTCACACACAGCCGTTATGGAGAACGATGGTGACACAGCAATGAAACAGTCATTATGTCTCTATTGTCTTCCCCTTTCCATTTATCCAACCATCCCTCCCTCAAAGCATCCTTCCATTAAATCTATAGAAGACTAATGTATGGTGCTTTCAGCCCCGTGGTCGTACCGAGAAGAGCCACACAAAAGCGCATCATTCCCAGCTCCAGCGAGCCATTAAAACCGCCTCGACAGACAACTTACTCACCTCTCACAATGGCGAGGAGGCACAGCAGCAGCGTCCAAGCGCCCATCACTGCTCAGATGAGTGCTTGTGTGTGCACTCCGAACCAAAAGGTGCTCACTCGAACAGCGAACGCCTCCGGAACACACGCAGTGTTCTTTTCTTGATATTCCGTTATTAATTCTTCACTCGGTACCTGTCATGCTAACATCAGCTCTTGTCAGACCAGACATAGTTTTTCTTCGTGTCTAAAATCTCCAGGTATACTTCGGAGCAGAGCGGAGCGGGATTGGCTGTTAGTGTTGTGCTAACAGCCTGGTCTCATAGACTAGACGTAATGTGGAAAACTAAATCTAAAACTAAATCCGGGAAACAAAAAATAGTATGATTTGTTACTTTTGGTACGGTTACATAAGACAGAAGGTTACTTAAGGCAAAAACTAAAGTAAGGTGGTTGGTCGGGGTGGATGGGTGGACATATAATGGGAAGATGGATGGGTGGGCATATAACGCGAAAGTATAGCAACCCAAAAGTTGCCTTTCGAATCTCATCATGGACAACTTTAGAATTTTAGCTAATTAGCAACTTTGCAACTACTTACTACATTTTATCTACTTTGCAACTACTTAGCATGTTAGCTAACCCTTTCCCTAACCCTAACCTTAACCCTTTAACCTAACTCCTAACCTTAACCCTAACCCTAAACCCTATCCTAGGTAATGTTAGCCACCTAGCTAATGTTAGTGTCAGCCACCTTGCTAATGTTAGTGAAAATAAAATTGGAATTCGTAACATATTGTACAAATTAATACATACCATACGAAATGTAACATATCATACTTATTGGAGTGTTTTGTATTACATTTACTATGTTACGTCTACCCCTGAGTCCAGGTTGGTGCTAAGCAGCAGATGAGCTAGAAAAGCAAGCGAGGGTGAGGAGGAGGTGGGGAGGATGGGGGGTACCGCAGTTTCCCATCACTTGGCAGCGTCACTTGGCAGCACGCGCTGTCATTTCATTTCGCACAATAGCCTAGGTTGATATTGAGGGGGAAATTAAAATGACTGTTGACCTAAAATAGCAAAACGCTGTTTAAATGAATCAACTGTGATGCCAACAATTAGGCCATGTGTCTGACTCTGCCCGTCTCCCTAAATGTTGCAAATAGGCATCTGGTTTGACTAGACCGATTTATCAAACCTTTTGAAAATCAGGCCTCAGTAAAAGGGTCATATTTCCATCCACTCAACATGACCAACTGACATTTTGACAGAGTCTTGTCTGTAGTCTAGTAGTCTGTCTGTGGTCCAGTAGTATGTCTGGTCCAGTAGTCTGTCTGTGGTCCAGTAGTCTGTCTGCACAAGTAGTCTGTTTTTGGACTAGTAGTCTGTCTGTGGCCCAGTAGTCTTTCTGTGGTCCAGTAGTCTTTCTATGGTCTAGTAGTCTGTCTGTGGTCCAATAGTATTTTATTTGTATTTATTTTTCACCTTTATTTAACCAGGTAAGCCAGTTGAGAACAAGTTCTCATTTACAACTGCGAACTGGCCAAGATAAAGCAAAGCAGTGCGATAAAAACAACATCACAGAGTTACATATGGGGTAAAACAAAACATAAAGTCAAAAATACCACAGAAAATATATATACAGTGTGTGCAAATATAGCAAGTTATGGAGGTAAGGCAATAAATAGGCCATAGTGCAAAATAATTACAATTTAGTATTAACACTGGAATGATAGATGTGCAAGAGATGATGTGCAAATAGAGATACTGGGGTGCAAATGAGCAAAATAAATAACAATATGGGGATCAGGTAGTTGAGTGGGCTAATTTCAGAAGGGCTGTGTACAGTTGCAGTGATCGGTAAGCTCTGACAACTGATGTTTAAAGTTAGTGAGGGAGATAAGAGTCTCCAGCTTCAGAGATTTTTGCAGTTCGTTCCAGTCATTGGCAGCAGAGAACTGGAAGGAATGGCGGCCAAAGGAGGTGTTGGCTTTGGGAATGACCAGTGAGATATACCTGCTGGAGCGCATACTACGGGTGGGTGTTGCTATGGTGACCAATGAGCTAAGATAAGGCAGAGATTTGCCTAGCAGTGATTTATAGATGGCCTGGAGCCAGTGGGTTTGGTGACGAATATGTAGTGAGGACCAGCCAACAAGAGTGTACAGGTCACAGTGGTGGGTAGTATATGGGGCTTTGGTGACAAAACGGATGGCACTGTGATAGACTACATCCAATTTGCTGAGTAGAGTGTTGGAGGCTATTTTGTAAATTACATCGCCGAAGTCAAGGATCGGTAGGATAGTCAGTTTTACGAGGGCATGTTTGGCAGCATGAGTGAAGGAGGCTTTGTTGCGAAATAGGAAGCCGATTCTAGATTTAACTTTGGATTGGAGATGCTTAATGTGAGTCTGGAAGGAGAGTTTACAGTCTAACCAGACACCTAGGTATTTGTAGTTGTCCACATACTCTAGGTCAGACCCGTCGAGAGTAGTGATTCAGCAGCGTTCGATTGAAGAGCATGCATTTTGTTTTACTAGTGTTTAAGAGCAGTTGGAGGCTACGGAAGGAGTGTTGTATGGCATTGAAGCTCGTTTGGAGGTTTGTTAACACAGTGTCCAATGAAGGGCCAGATGTATACAAAATGGTGTCGTCTGCGTAGAGGTGGATGTGAGAGTCACCAGCAGCAAGAGCGACATCATTGATATACACAGAGAAAAGAGTCGGCCCAAGAATTGAACCCTGTGGCACCCCCATAGAGACTGCCATAGGTCCAGACAACAGGCCCTCCGATTTGACACATTGAACTCTATCTGAGAAGTAGTTGGTGAACCAGGCTGTTAGGCCTACTGCTGCTAGGTAGCTCTCTCTCTGCTCTCCCCCTCCCCTCTGTCTGTCCTTGATTGCAGGAGTGAAGTCTGGTGTGCAGGAGTCAGGGTTCCAGCTGCAGCTCATTCACCATAATCACCTCAGCCTTTAAGACCCGGTCAAACTTGCCACTCATCGTCAGATCATAGTCAAGACGACCATGTTAGTCTCGCTGTCGACTCAACCTGTTTGTTTTCGCTCTTTGTGTTTTTGGCCTGTTCTATTTACTTTTCTCCTGTGCCACAGATTATTGGAACCTGACTCCTGCCTCCGCTTCACTCCTGCCACCACCATCCTGCTTTCCACTACCGGACCTCCCTTTTGGACTCACCACGGACACTAGGACATTACGGTACCACACCTGCCCTGACCTGGATCTGTTACCCTCCCTGTAACCTGGACTTGCTCTTCCCCTATTATTGGAAACCTGGACTAATTGAACATTGTAAATAAACCTGTTAAACCTTCTCTGGCTTGGTGTAGTTGTCTGCATTTGGGTTCAAATCCAGTTAAATCATGACACAGGTGAGGCAGTCATTTGAGAAACCAAGGCTATTTAGTCTGCCAATAAGAATGTGGTGGTTGACAGAGTCGAAAGCCTTGGCCAGGTCGATGAAGACGGCTGCACAGTACTGTCTATTATTGATCGCGGTTATAATATCGTTTAGGACTTTGAGCGTGGCTGAGGTGCACCCATGACCAGCTCGGAAACCGGATTGCATAGCGGAGAAGGTATGGTGGGATTCGAAATGGTCTGTCTGTGGTCTAGTAGTCTGTCTGTGGTCCAGTAGTCTGTCTGTGGTCCAGTAGTCTGTCTGTGGTCCAGTAGTCTACCTGCATGCTTTCTCCTGCTCTGCCTGGCATGTGACTGAGTGATGGAAAAACATGTCATTCACTGATAGAAAAGGGTCGCAGAGAGGTGTGTGTGTGTGTGTGCGTGTGCATGTGTATGACTGAGTGTGTGCGTGCATATGGGTGTGACGTGTGTGTGTGTGTGTTGTGGTCTGTCCCCAGTCCCCAGGATGAGTCTGACTGTGACAGAGCTGACAGCAACTCAACATTCACATCTCAATACGTACTGTATGTGCCCGCTGGCTAGAATACCTCAATAAATATCTTTAAGACAGTCACACCCACACACACACACACACACAGACACACACACAGACACATACGCACACACAGTCACACATGCACAAACACTTTCACTGTTATGTCCTCTCTTCTCCACACTCCCTCCCTCTCTGTTTGTTCACTTCTCTCCTACTTCTCTCTCTCTCTCTCTCTCTCTCTCTCTCTCCTATTCTCCCCCTGGCTCCCTCACTCTGTTCTTTCCATCCTTCAACCAGTGGTTTTCTAGAGTTGAGAGTCACAAGTCGTGTAGTCATTAGGCCATGAATAATTATAGATACAGGAAAGCTATAACTCTCCTCTCCTCTCCTCTCCTCTTCCCTTCCCTTTCCTCTTCTCTCTCCTCTCATTTCCCCACTCCCCCCTCCTCCTCCTCCCCTCTCCTCCGCTTTCTTCCCTCTCCTCTCATTTTCCCACTCCCCCCTCCTCCTCCTCCCCTCCCCTCCCCTTTCTTCCCTCTCCTCTCATTTCCCCACTCCCCACTCCCCCCTCCTCCTCATCCCCTCCCCTTTCTTCCCTCTCCTCTCATTTCCCCTCTCCCTCCTCCATCTCCTCTCCTCTTCTCTCTTCTCCTCCTGAATGTCAGTCCATTCTCCTCTCAGAGGGTAAAAGCCTATTCTGGTCCTCTCCCCCTCAGGGTTCCCCGATAGAAGTGACCTCCACTCCACCTTCCCAATGACAACCAGCGGTGGAGGAGGAAAGGGCATGAGCATAGCCATGAGAACTAGGGGTGCCCCCTTGCCCCCTCCCCCCAAACAGCACACCAAACTACTGCCCGCGGCTATGGGAAAGAGAGAGGGAGGTAGTGGAGAAGAAGAAAAGTGGGAGGAGAGTGGAAGAGAGAGGGAGGTGTTGGAGGATGGGGTCAGGTGGAGGAGGGACTGAGGACGTGGAAGAAGAGGGGAGGAGGGGGGAGAAAGGGCTAGGAAAGGATAAATAAGTCTAAAACATGATGGGTTATTGTAACTGCATGAAGTTCTGATAATCTAGTGATTGTTCTCATTTAGACTGCTGATATGAGAGAGGAACGCCTGTTTCTTAGGAAGAAATAGGAGGAAAGATTTAGTTCCTGAAATGAAATGATGAGAAGCTCACTGGTGTTCAAGGGATGAAGGAAGGAGGTACTGTGGTAAAGGAGAGAGGAGTAGGATACAAACAGAGGTAGGGAGGGAGGAGAGGAGAGGAGAGGAGGGGAAAAACAGAGGAGCGTAGGAGGGAGGAGAGAGTAACAAGGTAAAAATTAGTGCAGGATGGAGGGAGAAGACGGTCGCCGTGGTGACAAAAAGAGAACAGGGAGGGAGGAGAGGAAAACGACCTGTTTCTCTTTCATTTCTATTTTCATCTCTAACACACACACACAAACACACATACGCACACACAAGCACTTTCACAGTGAGGTCCTTTTCCATCCACTCTCTCCCTAACTCTCTCTGTACTCTCTCTGTACTCTCTCTGTACTCTCTCTGTACTCTCCCTTACTCTCTCTGTACTCTCTCTGTACTCTCTCTTTAATCTCTCTGTACTCACTCTCTCTGTACTCTCTCTGTACTCTCTCTGTACTCTCTCTGTACTCTCCCTTACTCTCTCTGTACTCTCTCTGTACTCTCTCTTTAATCTCTCTGTACTCACTCTCTCTGTACTCACTCTGTACTCTCTCTGTGCTCTCTCTGTACACTCTGTACTCTCTCTGTACTCTCTCTGTACTCTCTGTATTCTCTCTGTACTCTCTCTGTACTCTCTGTATTCTCTCTGTACTCTCTCTGTACTCTCTCCCCACTCTCTCTGTACTATTTCTGTATTCTCTCTGTACTCTCTCTGTACTCTCTCTTGCACCCACCTATCTCTCGCTTCCTCTCTCCCCACTATTTCTCTCCTCTCTACTGCTCCTTTCTCTCCCCATCTCTCCCCCTCTCATCTCTCCCAAACCTCTCTCTCTCTCCCCACTTCTCCCCCTCTCATCTCTCCTCCACCTCTCTCTCTCCACCCTCCAACCTCCTCCCTCTCCCCATCTCTCTCTCTCCCCTCATCCTTTCTCTCTCTCCCCCCTCTCCCTCTCTCCCACACCTCTCTCAATCCCCCCTCCTCTCCTCTCTCTCTCTCTCTCTCTCTCTCCCCTCATCCTTTCTCTCTCTCCCCCCTCTCCCTCTCTCCCACACCTCTCTCAATCCCCCCTCCTCTCCTCTCTCTCTCTCTCTCTCTCAATCCCTCCTCCTCTCCTCTCTCTCTCTCTCTCTCTCTGCTATGAATGAGTTGATCTGACAGTGCTATTCCTCTGTACTGAGTGCTCAGAGTCTCTCTCTGAATTATTTAGAAGCTGGGACCCCCAGGAGTACTTGTCTTCCCCTCACACACCCTTACGCTCCCTCCTTCTCTCTGTCCCTTAGTCCCTCCCTCCCTCTTTCCCTCTATGTCATCCTCTCTCTCTCTCGACTGCGGTCATTGCCTGGTGCATTCTCGTGCGTGTGTGACTGCTTGACTGTCACATATTCAGATCTGACTGCTGCACTATCAACTCCACAGGTTCATACATTGTGTGTGGTGTAGGGACTGACTGTGCTAGGGTTAATGTATGGATGTATAGAACATGTGGATGTGCTCACACAGCCAGCAAACTCTATCACCATCAGCTAGACATACAGACAAACCAATGGACTCAGTGAGAAAGATGGAGGGATGGAAGGGTGGATGGATGTGTGGATGAGTGCATGACAGACTGACCGATGGACTGACAGACGGACACAGCGGCGGTTGTACGTCCAACTCCTCAGCCTCTAGCTCACTGTGACCAATATATAGTGCTCTAAATAAGAGACCATTGAGGAACGAACGAGGGAGACAGACGGAGGGAGGGAGAGAGAGAGAGAGAGAGAGAGAGAGAGAGAGAGAGAGAGAGAGAGAGAGAGAGAGAGAGAGAGAGAGAGAGAGAGAGAGAGAGAGAGGGATGTAAAGAGATGGACGGCTGGATGATGTTTGTTGTGTATCGCGGGTCAGAAAGTGTTTGTTGTGTATCGCGGGTCAGAAAGTGTTTTGGGGAATGTAGCTCCGGCAGGAGGGTCAGAGTCAGAGGGCCAGTAAATAACTTTATTTCTGTCTTTCCTCTGACTTCCATCTCACTGCCCTTCATTCACAAACAGGAAGCTACGCTTACAGCCACGCTTATTCACCGTTTTTCATAGCTCTTTTTATGTTGCAGTCTCCCCCCCCCACTCTCCCTCTCTGACTCCGTCTCTCCCTCTCTGTCTCTCTTCCCTCCCTGTCTCTGTCTCCCTCTCTCTTTCCTCCCTCTCTCTAACCCCCCCCCCCTTCTTTCTCCTCCCAATAGAGATGGACCTACCTCGCTCTCACCATGGCAACCTGGTAATCTCTTATCTAGCAGAACCTGGTAATCCCTTATCTAGCAGACAAATTCTGACATATTCAGTGACATATACACACACACACACAAGCACACACACACACACACACACACACACACACACAAATACACACACACACAGGGACACACATATGAAGTCACACACATTGAAGTGAGGAAGCCAGCCATATCCTCCCATACACACACACACACGCACACACACACACACACACACACACAATAATCCTATTAACATAAAATTATATCAAATGTTATTTGTCACATGCGCCGAATACAACAGGTGTAGACCTACCTTGAAATGTTTACTTACAAGCCCTTAACCAACAATGCAGTTTTAATAAAAAATTGAGTTAATAAAATATTTACTAAATAAACTAAAGTTTAAAAAATGTAAATAAACTAACAACAATGAGGCTATATACAGAGGGTACCAGTACCGAGTCAATGTGCGGGGCTACAGGTTAGTCGAGGTAAATGAGGTGATATGTACAGTTGAAGTCGGAAGTTTACATACACCTTAGCCAAATACATTTAAACTCAGTTTTTCACCATTCCTGACATTTAATCCTTGTAGAAATTCCCAGTTTTAGGTCAGTTAGGATCACCACTTTATTTTAAGAATGTGAAATGTCAGAATAATAGTAGAGAGAAGGATTTATTTAAGCTTTTATTTCTTTCATCACGTTCCCAGTGGGTCAGAAGTTTACATACACTCAATTAGTATTTGGTAGCATTGCCTTTAAATTGTTTTACCTGGGTCAAACGTTTCGGGTTGCCTTCTACAAGCTTCCCACAATAAGTTGGGTGAATTTTGGCCCAATCCTCCTGACAGAGCTGGTGTAACTGAGTCAGGTTTGTAGGCCTCCTTGCTCGCACACGCTTTCTCAGTTCTGCCCACAAATTTCTATAGGATTGAGGTCAGGGCTTTGTGATGGCCACTCCAATAACTTGACTTTGTTGTACTTAAGCCATTTTGCCACAACTTTGGAAGTATGTTTGGGGTCATTGACCATTTGGAAGACCCATTTGCGACCAAGCTTTAACTTCCTGACTGATGTCTTGAGATATTGCTTCAATATATCCACATCATTTTCCTTCCTCATGATGCCATCTATTTTGTGAAGTGCACCAGTCCCTCCTGCAGCAAAGCACCCCCACAGCATGATGCTTCCACCCCCGTGCTTCACGGTTGGGATGGTGTTCTTCGGCTTGCAAGCTACCCCCTTTTTCCTCCAAACATAACGATGGTCATTATGGCCAAACAGTTATATTTTTGTTTCATCAGACCAGAGGACATTTCTCCAATAAGTACGATCTATGTCCCCATGTGCAGTTGCAAACCGTAGTCTGGCTTTTTTATGGTGGTTTTGGAGCAGTGGCTTCTTCCTTGCTGAGCGGCCTTTCAGGTTATGTTGATATAGGACTCGTTTTACTGTGGATATAGATACTTTTGTACCTGTTTCCTCCAGCATCTTCACAATGTCCTTTGCTGTTGTTCTGGGATTGATTTGCACTTTTCGCACCAAAGTATGTTAATCTCTAGGAGACAGAACGTGCCTCCTTCCTGAGCGGTATGACAGCTGCGTGGTCCCATGGTGTTTATACTTGCGTACTATTGTTTGTACAGATGAACGTGGTACCTTCAGGCATTTGGAAATTGCTCCCAAGGATGAACCAGAGTTGTGGAGGTCTACAAATTTTTTTCTGAGGTCTTGGCTGATTTCTTTGGATTTTCCCATGATGTCAAGCAAAGAGGCACTGAGTTTGAAGGTAGGCCTTGAAATACATCCACAGGTACACCTCCAATTGACTCAAATGATGTCAATTATTCTATCAGAAGCTTCTAAAGCCATGACATCATTTTCTGGAATTTTCCAATCTGTTTAAAGGCACAGTCAACTTAGTGTATGTAAACTTCTGACCCACTGGAATTGTGATACAGCGAATTATAAGTGAAATAATCTGTCTGTAAACAATTGTTGGAAAAATTACTTGTGTCATGCACAAAGTAGATGTCCTAACCGACTTGCCAAAACTATAGTTTGTTAACAAGAAATTTGTGGAGTGGTTGAAAAACGAGTTTTAATGACTCCAACCTAAGTATATGTATACTTCCGATTTCAACTGTAATGTAGGTAGGGGTAAAGTGACTATGCATAAATAATAAACAGCGAGTAGCAGCAGCGTAAAAAAAAGGAGGGGCCAATGCAAATTGTCCGGGTAGCCATTTGATTAACTGTTCAACAGTCTTATGGCTTGGGGGCAGAAGCTGTTAAGGAGCCTTTTGGACCTAGACTTGGCGCTCCGGTACCGCTTGCCATGCGGTAGCAGAGAGAACAGTCTATGACTAGGGTGGCTGGAGTCTTTGACAATTTTGAGGGCCTTCCTCTGACACCGCGTGGTATAGAGGTCCTGGATGGCAGGAAGCTTGGCCCCAGTGATGCACTGGGCCGTACGCATTACCCTCTGTAGCACCTTGTGGTCGGATGCTGAGAAGTTGCCATATCAGGGAGTGATGCAACCAGTCTGGATGCTCTCGATGGTGCAGCTGTATAACTTTTTGAGGATCTGAGGACCCATGCCAAATCTTTTCAGTCTCCAGAGGGGGAATAGGTGTTGTCGTGCCCTCTTCACGACTGTCTTGGTGTGTTTGGACCATGATAGTTTGTTGGTGATGTGGACACCAAGGAACTTGAAGCTCTCGACCTGCTCCACTACAGCCTCGTCGATGTGAATGGGGGCGTACTCGGCTCTCCTTTTCCTGTTGTCCACGATCAACTCCTTTGTCTTGATCACGTTGAGGGAGAGGTTGTTTCATTGTTGTCATTGTGTCACACCCTGACGTATGGGACTCTAGTATGTTGAGTCAGGGTGTGGAGTTCTACGTTGTATTTTCTATGTTCGCCTTCTAGGTTGTGTATTTCTATGTTTGGCCGGGTGTGATTCCCAATCAGAGGCAGCTGTCGCTCGTTGTCTCTGATTGGGGATCATACTTATGTAGCCTGTTGGCACTCATTAGTTGTGGGTTCTTGTTCCGTGTTAGAGGCTTGTATTGTGGTTAGCCTTCGGACTTCACGTTACGTTGTTTTGTTGTTTTTTTAGTGTGTTTTTCGTTGTAATAAACATGTATGCTTTTCACGCTGCGCCTTGGTCTGACCCGTCCTTAAACGAACGTGACACATTGATCAGGCCTACCACCTGTCATGAGCCTCTCACTCCACCGGGTTACCACCTTAATTTTCTTCCACTCTGCTCACCACTCTCTCTACTCAGCCTAACTAGCTCCACCTGTCCCTGCTCTGCTCTGCTCTAATTACTCTGCCAGCTGCGCTGCATTACCCACTACCTCTCCCAGTATTTAAGGCCCTGTCTTTCAGCTCTCCGGTGTCAGATCGTCTGCAAAGCTCACACCCGGAACCTGTTTGCTCGCGCTTCTGGCTCACCCTGGTTTTGTGACCCCGGACCTGCCTGATTTTTGGATACTCTTCTGCCCCAGGAGATCCAGACCTGCTTCTGCCATAACGACTCCTGACTACTCTTCAATCCCGGTAACTCTGACCAGCCTTCTGCCTTGCTACTACGTATTTTGGATTTCCCTTGAACTGTACTGCTGCCTTGTTTCATTCCGCCCTGTTGTGTCTGTGTCTCCCCCCCCCAGGACTTCTGGACCACCCACCACCGGCTTCATAGGACGCATCGCTGCCACTGGGGGGGGCACAGACCCAGCACATTGGACGGGATCCCTGTTACCCCTGGAGCCTTCATTCACTCCCTACTTCCCTTTTCCCTTAAGTTTTAATAAACTTTCTGGTGTGACGCAATTGTGGTCCTCTGGTCGTCTGTCTGAACCGTGACAGTACGATCTGACCATTATGGACTCAGCGCACACTTTCCCCGACATGGAAACCGATGAGCATGAGCAGCAGTTCCAGCAGCAGCAACAACAACTCGCCATGATCATTCAACTCCTCACCAACCTTACCCCAGCCAGTCTGCCCACCAGCCCTGCCCCCGAGTTACCTGCCCCGGTCATTGCAGCCGCTGCTCCGGAACCCAAGATTGGAAACCCCGAGCGGTTCAACGGCGATTCAACCCAGGTCCGGCCATTCCTGACTAGCTGCCGACTTCAGTTCTCCTTGCAGCCAAGGACCTTCGCCACGGAGGGGGCTAAAGTTGGGTATGCCATCACTCACCTGACGGGCCGAGCTCGACTCTGGGGAACAGCAGAGTTCGAACGTCAAACCCCCGCATGTGCAACCTTCGACCTGTTTGCTGAGGAGATGCTGAAGGTGTTTGACCTGGATTCACCAACCGCAGAGGCGTCTCGTGAACTGTTCAGTATTCGACAAGGCAGACGTACAGTCGCAGACCATTCCATCGACTTCCGAACCCTGGCTAGACGAAGTTCTTGGAACACACCATCGTTGGTGGACGCGTTCTTCCATAGTTTGGCTGACTATATCAAGGACGAGTTGGTCTCCCATGAACTGCCTTCCACTCTTGATGAAGCCATCGCACTGACTGTCAGGATCGACAGAAGGATACA
>NW_028164754.1:0-21528 GCF_964263955.1 Coregonus lavaretus
GAAGGCATGTAAGTGACTGAATGAGACACAACCCCAGGACTCTTAGGAGGCTGGTCAGGCCCTGCCAACTCGCCTGGCCTTGGCCATGCACCCAGGGAGGCATCATTTATTTCAGGAGCCTAGAACTATATGGCAGCTGTGAGAGACTGGGAGGGGGGAGAAGAGGGGGAGGAATGTAAGGTTACACTAACTCCAGTGACACAAAAAGCATTGTCCTGATTTAACGGCTGTGAGATTGTGGTTCCGCCTCACCCCGGTCCAAGAAGCCAGCCACGCTTAATTAGGACACAAATACACACACTCTTTCTCTCACACATCTACCCCTCCTCCTCCTCCTCCTCCTCTTCCCCGTGCCACCTCCTCGCCACCTAAAAGATTATTCCTTCTGACTCAGTCATCGTGGGGGTTGAGTTTTGGTTACCCAACACAACATATTCCATCACCCTCCCAGAGGCACAGGAGGCTGGGAAATTGTTACCAGGGGTTTTAACGTGAAGTTAACCATTTGATGAGTCACCATGTGTAAAGACTAACAACAGGCTGGTCGCTTGTGATTCATACTGTTTCTGTACATGGACAAGTTGTGATTCATTACAGAAACTTGTGATTCATACTGTTTCTATACATGGACAAGTTATGAACTAGAGGAAGAACCAGAAGAACAAAGTGGACTGTAACATTCCCAAAACATACTGTAGTTATGTTCTGATGTCAACATTAGCATATCATTTAGAATATGCTCAATACATGACTTCATTCTAAATAGTATGCAGATGTTGATAGTGTGGAAGAGTTGTCTGTTGTTGAAGGTATGTACAGGTGAGGTTGTTCAGGTATGTAATTATATGCTCTCTCAGTATTAAACCCATAGTCAGTGTATTAATGAATTATGTTTTTGTCGATTTTTATGAATGATCTACTTAGATAGAAATACACTGTTTTTCTGTTAGATTAAAGTCTGCTGTATGATTTATTAAATACAATGTTTTCATTTCTGTCTGTGTCATTTTAAAAAATCTATAAACCAAGATGTTATGATTGAAATGTCTCTGTTAAATTATTTTGAATATTGATTGCGTTGTATTAATAATAACGTGAACAGAACTCGTTCACATGCAAATCCCGAGGCCTAGACAGACAACATTAATATATATATCAGACGGTAGTTGCCTTTCCTTTTGGTGTCGTGCTCAAATGAGCATTTCTCCCATTTGTTCTAGTTTCTAGTTCTCACAAAAAGCTATCGCTCATTCTCTATGTTTAACTACTGTGAAATATGCAGTGTGAAATATAAAAATGAATATTTTACAAGTTCTTTTTTCAAAAATGAGTCTTTACACATAACCATGTACAAGCCAGCGCAAATATATGCAAAAGTGTTATCTTTAAGGAATTTATAGTACAGTTACATTGAAATATATACTTATCTATCTGTAATGCATATTCTTTTAAATTATTCATTGTGAGGCATTGTAGCACCCAGGTCTTGTAAATGTTTCATTCCTCCTCTGCTTCAAACAGTGGATCTTGTAAGTAAGGGGCCCAGTTTTGGGCAGTGGGAATTACTGCGGGCCGAGCTGACAGGTTTCTCAGTCTCCAGGCACCTCTTTCTTTTTCATTACAGCAGATGGAAGGAACAGATCCAGGTCAATTAAAATGGAACAAGAGGGTTAGTGTAGCTCAGCATGCATGCCAGTGACGCGAATAGTAACTGGTGGTAGTACCAACATTCACCACAAGATGGCAGAAGGGCCTTAGTTTTGAACAGAGTGGCCAGTCAACAACACAGCAATCAAGAGGTGAAGGACTTTGAATCATCCAAGTAATGGGACGTGTGGATGTATCTAGCTATAACCTCACTTGACAGTTTTAACTTGATGTCAAACTTACAAGCTAGCAATAGAGTGAGGCCTCTTACATTAATGTATTCAGATTATATAGCCTCGCAGTAGTCACTTCAATAAAGTGAGACGTTAAGTTGACGTCAGCATAGATTTCACAGCAGAGATATAATAGCTTTTAATGTATGATACCTAAAAGTCTCAGGCCCTTCACTTGTAGAGTGGTAGACAGTTTATAAAAGTCTATCAAGCAGCCTAGGCTGGGGGTGTTACCTGTGTCTGTGTGTTTCCTATAAAACTGGTGTCTCCTCTCCCTATTGGTCCATCCCTGGCAGATCCTTGTCCTCCAGTCTGACTCGGCCTGCGTCCCAAATGGCACCCTATTCCATTTATAGTGCACTACTTTTGACCAGGGCTTTTGAACATGGCCAATAGGGCTTTTGTCAAAAGTTGTGCACTATATAGGGACTAGGGTGACATTTGGGACGCGGCCAAGGTGACAGAGGGACCCAGCCACCCCTTCTCCACTTCTCTGACACTCGTTAAAGCTCTCAAAGTGACACACTAGTAAAAAAAAAACATAAGTGCCCAAACCTGGGGGTGTCACATTGAATTTAACAACCTCTTGTTTTAGTTTATTGGAATCATATCTTTATCTGATAGGTGCTTCTGCCTCCCTGCCTGGTGCACACATACACACACACACACACACACACACACATCCTCCCTTGCTGTTCCTGTAATAGCCAGGGACACAGGGAGAGAGTGGAGGGATGAGGGACCCAGCGTCGGCCCAGGTCTGAGAGCCTTTAATTGTGTTTATGACAGTGCCCTGCCTCTGGGACTGGCACGAGTCCAGAGAGCAAAATGTGTGTGTGTGTGTGTGTGTGTGTGTGTGTGTGGTGTGTGGCATGCTTGTGACCTCCCTGATGGCTGGAGATGGGCTGAAGTCATAACTCTTCTGTCTGGGTTTACCCTTGAGCAATATCACAGCTTCTCTCTGAGCTGCGCAGAGTGCACTGAGTCAGGCCGATGAGCTTCTCTCAGTGTCACACACTGGCACACACACGCACACACACGCACATACACACACACACGCACATACACACACGCACACACACGCACATACACACACACACATACTCTAGCCTGCCTGTCCGCCCACTCAGACATACACTCACACACTCTCGCTCTCTCTCTCTCTCTCTCTCTCTCTCTCTCTCTCTCTCTCTCTCTCTCTCTCTCTCTCTCTCTCTCTCTCTCTCTCTCTCTCTCTCTCTCTCTCTCTCTCTCTCTCTCTCTCTCTCTCTCTCTCTCTCTCTCTCTCTCTCTCTCTCTCTCTCTCTCTCTCTCTCTCTCTCTCTCTCTCTCACACTCACACACACACAGGCACTCTAAGGCATTGCATCATAATGTCTCTAAACAGTAACATGTGTAAGTGACTCGACAGGACATTATACTGTTTATCATAGAGAAATATGGCATTTAAAAGTAATATATAAAGTAATTTATCCTATATTCAAATGAGGAAGAGGATGTTTATCTAAATTGCTCATGGCCTTGAAATGAAACCTTCAATGTTCTGTACAGTTCCATTAAACTACCACTATTCAACATGAAAGCAGTCAGATCGCTGAAGGGGAGTGTCGTTTCATAATGATCTAAGACTCTGCTGGGTTCCAAAATTAGATCCTGAAAAGAACGCTTTGATAGAGAAAGTATAAGATGATCATAAAAAAAGAATGCTCAGATACTGAGAGTGAGTTTAACCTTCCATCTTGCCTCTCCCTCCACGTTGCAGGACGACATCACAAGATGTCATCAGTAGAGGTCAAGGGTCATCCAATGATTCCTGATCGCACAGCCAGTGTCACCACACAGCCGACACACTCACACACACTCACACTCACTACACACACTACCCACACTACACACTACACACACTGCACACACTCACACACACTACACACACTACACTACACTACACACACTACACACATTACACACACACACTACACACACTCACACACACTACACACACTCACACACTCACACACACTACACACACTAGACACACTACACACACTACACACACTGCACACATTCACACACACTACACACACTACACTACACTACACACACTCACACACACTGCACACACTCACACACACTACACACACTACACACACTACACACACTCACACACACTACACACACTACACACACTCAAACACACTACACACACTACACACACTACACAACCTCACACACACACTACACACACTACACACACTCACACACACTACACACACTACACACACTACACACACTACACACACTCAAACAAACACTACACACACACACTCACACACACTACACACACTCACACAAACTACACACACTACTCATCAGTAGAGGTCAAGGGTCATCCAATGATTCCTGATCGCACAGCCAGTGTCACCACACAGCCGACACACTCACACACACTCACACACACTACACACACTACACACACTACACACACTACACACACTGCACACACTCACACACACTAAACACACTACACACACTACACACACACACACACATTACACAACCTCACACACACACTACACACACTACACACACTCACACACACTACACACACTACACACACTACACACACTACACACACTACACACACTGCACACACCAACACACAATACACACACTACACACACTACACACACACAGACTACACACACTACACACACGTCACACACACACACTACACAAACTACACACACTACACACTCAAACACACTACACACACTACACACACTACACAACCTCACACACACACTACACACACTACACACACTCACACACACTACACACACTACACACACTCACACACACACACTACACACACTACACACACTACACACACTACACACACTCAAACACACACTACACACACTCACACAAACTACACACACTACTCATCAGTAGAGGTCAAGGGTCATCCAATGATTCCTGATCGCACAGCCAGTGTCACCACACAGCCGACACACTCACACACACTCACACACACTACACACACTACACACACTACACACACTGCACACACTCACACACACTACACACACACACTACACACACACACACACACATTACACACACTCACACACACTACACACTCTACACACACTACACACACTATACACACTACACTACACTACACACACTACACACACTACACACACTGCACACACTACACACACTACACACACTGCACACACTCACACACACTACACACACTATACTACACTACACACACTCACACACACTGCACACACTCACACACACTACACACACTACACACACTACACACACTCACACACACTACACACACTACACACACTCAAACACACTACACACACTACACACACTACACAACCTCACACACACACTACACACACTACACACACTCACACACACTACACACACTACACACACTACACACACTCAAACAAACACTACACACACACACTCACACACACTACACACACTCAAACAAACTGCACACACTACTCATCAGTAGAGGTCAAGGGTCATCCAATGATTCCTGATCGCACAGCCAGTGTCACCACACAGCCGACACACTCACACACACTCACACACACTACACACACTACACACACTACACACACTACACACACTGCACACACTCACACACACTACACACACTACACACACTACACACACACACACACACTACACACACTACACACACTCACACACACTACACACACTACACACACTACACACACTACACACACTACACACACTGCACACACTAACACACAATACACACACTACACACACTACACACACACAGACTACACACACTACACACACGTCACACACACACACTACACAAACTACACACACTACACACTCAAACACACTACACACACTACACACACTACACAACGTCACACACACACTACACACACTACACACACTCACACACACTACACACACTACACACACTCACACACACACACTACACACACTACACACACTACACACACTACACACACTCAAACACACACTACACACACTCACACAAACTACACACACTACTCATCAGTAGAGGTCAAGGGGCATCCAATGATTCCTGATCGCACAGACAGTGTCACCACACAGCCGACACACTCACACACACTCACACACACTCACACACACTACACACACTACACACACTGCACACACTCACACACACTACACACACACACACATTACACACACTCACACACACTACACACCCTACACACACTACACACACTATACACACTACACTACACTACACACACTACACACACTGCACACACTGCACACACTACACACACTACACACACTACACACACTCACACACACTACACACACTACACACACTACACACACTACACTACACTACACTACACACACTACACACACTACACTACACACACTACACACACTACACTACACATACTACACTACACTACACACACTACACACACTACACACACTACACACACTCACACACTACACACACTACACTACACTACACACACTACACACACTTCACTACACACACTACACTACACTACACACACTACACACACTACACTACACACACTACACTACACTACACACACTACACTACACTACACACACACTACACACACTACACACACTCACACACTACACACACATCACACACACTCACACACTATACACACTCACACACACTACACTACACTACACACACTACACACACTACACTACACACACTACACTAGACTACACACACTACACTACACTACACACACTACACACACTACACACACTCACACACTACACACACTACACACACTCACACACTCACACACTACACACACTACACACACTCACACACACACTACACACACTACACACACTACACACACTCACACAAACTACACACACTACACACACTCACACAAACTACACACACTACACACACTACACACACACTACACACACTACACACACTACACTACACTACACACACTACACACACTACACTACACACACTACACTACACTACACTACACTACACACACTACACTACACTACACACACTACACACACTCACACACACTACACACACTCACACAAACTAGACACACTACACACACTTACACACACTACACACACTCACACACTACACACACTACATTACACACTCTACACACACTCACACAAACTACACACACTACACACACTCACACAAACTACACACACTACACACACTACACTACACTACACTACACACACTACACTACACACACTACACTACACTACACTACACTACACTACACTACACTACACACACTACACTACACTACACACACTACACACACTACACACACTACACACACTACACACACTCACACACACTACACACACTCACACAAACTAGACACACTACACACACTCACACACACTACATTACACACTCTACACACACTCACACAAACTACACACACTACACACACTCACACACACTACACACACTCACACACTACACACACTACATTACACACTCTACACACACTACACACACACTACACACACTACACACACTACACACACTACGGCTGTTTACTTCGAGTTGGGAAAGAACAACAAAAGACTCTCGCATCCATCAAACAATTTCATTACCATGTTGGGCGCTTGCCAGCGACACTCTGCATTACCTTTGGCGGCGGACAAATTGGCACTCGGAAGCGTGTTGTAATGGAGGCTAATTGCCTGAGAGCAGGGTTAGTTTGTGTTTCATGCAAATTGCAAATCTCCAAATGCAACTGGGAGAGACTGGTGGTGGACAGAACAGGAAGTATTGTACTGTTGTATCCCGAATGGAAAGAGGAGAGGAAGACAGGACCTACGTACTGTTTGACAACACTACGACCCCACTGTTACTCAAATGTACTTTTAAGTGGGGTTAGATTGTGTTTCATGCAAATCTCAGAATGCACAGTTAGGGAGACTGGTGGGGAACAGGACAGGACAGGACAAGACAGGACAAAACAGGATAGATATCATTGTAATATGACACTATATCATTGTAATATGACACTAGCGTGATCAATGCAAAGAGGTAGGTGCACCTTAATTGAGGAGGACGGGCTAGTGGTAATGACTGGAGTGGAATCAGTGGAATGGTATCAAATACATCATACACATGGTTTCCAGGTGTTTGATGCTATTCCATTTGCGCCGTTCCGGCCCTTATTATGAGCCGTTCTCCCCTCCACTGATATAAATACACACAGTACTGATGCCGCTGTTACTCAGATGTACTTTTAAGACCTTCCCTTTAATTGTATTAACAGTGCAGGTGTGAATGCCACTTTAGAGGGTGTGGGGGGACGTTAAATGGTGCTGCGCAGGGCGGTGCTCGGAGCAGCAGGAAGTGGGCCGGCCAGGTGCAGCTGTGCGACGCCTTAACAGACCCACCCACCGCCAGGTGCCCAGTTCCGTGGGCATGGCATGGTGCAGCTTATTAACTCAGGCTCATTATGACAGACTAATGATGTCTAAGCACACATATGAGAGGTTTACGCTCACACATAGTAGCCTACACATGGTGTCTGACTAACCCTAACCCTACACATGGTGTCTGACTAACCCTAACCCTACACATGGTGTCTGACTAACCCTAACCCTACACATGGTGTCTGACTAACCCTAACCCTACACATGGTGTCTGACTAACCCTAACCCTACACATGGTGTCTGACTAACCCTAACCCTACACATGGTGTCTGACTAACCCTAACCCTACACATGGTGTCTGACTAACCCTAACCCTACACATGGTGTCTGACTAACCCTAACCCTACACATGGTGTCTGACTAACCCTAACCCTACACATGGTGTCTGACTAACCCTAACCCTACACATGGTGTCTGACTAAACCTAACCCTACACATGGTGTCTGACTAACCCTAACCCTACACATGGTGTCTGACTAACCCTAACCCTACACATGGTGTCTGACTAACCCTAACCCTACACATGGTGTCTGACTAACCCTAACCCTACACATGGTGTCTGACTAACCCTAACCCTACACATGGTGTCTGACTAACCCTAACCCTACACATGGTGTCTGACTAACCCTAACCCTACACATTATGTCTGACTAACCCTAACCTTACACATGGTGTCTGACTAACCATAATCCTACACATGGTGTCTGATTCTAACCCTAACCCTACACATGGTGTCTGACTAACCCTAACCCTACACATGGTGTCTGATTCTAACCCTAACCCTAGACATGGGGTCTGATTATAACCCTAACCCTACACATGGTGTCTGATTCTAACCCTAACCCTACACATGGTGTCTGATTCTAACCCTAACCCTACACATGGCCCAATGGTGTTTGACTCTCACCAGCATGGCAGTAGGCTACATATGTAGTGCAGTGTTTCCCAGATGGTGGGTCACAACTCAAGACATAGGCTTTGTTTAACGTTTGGCTCATAGCACAACACGGTTTGATTACCACCATATATGGACTAGTGGTGGTCTGTGTACTGTAGGCCCTTTAGGGTTAACAACTGTGGGAGTATGTGTCAGTGTAGTGCATTGTGGGTATATGCCCCATGGCCCTTGGCCAGTGCATTGTGGGTATATGCCCCATGGCCCCATGGTCTTCTCCTGAAGGGTACCTTCTCTCCTCACCCTACTCACCCGGCCAGACCATTTTCACACTGCTGCCATTTGGGGCCAAGATAAATCACAGCGCCCCTGCCCTAGGGCTCGGAATAGCTCCTTTCAGATAAGAAGGTCAGAGGACACATTCCTGACCAAGGTTGACTGTGTGTATGGCTACGCTAGCTAAATTAAGCCGGGCTAAATTAAGAGGCTCGGGGTGGCGGGATGATGGGTCCAGGGTCTCGGCCTCCGACTCAAACAGAATCAAAACACTACTGGAACTTGAGCTTGGTGTTGTGAAGAACTTCAGCTTGGTGTTGTGAAGAACTTCAGCTTGGTGTTGTGAAGAACTTGAGCTTGGTGTTCTGAAGAACTTCAGCTTGGTGTTGTGAAGAACTTCAGCTTGGTGTTGTGAAGAACTTCAGCTTGGTGTTCTGAAGAACTTGAGCTTGGTGTTGTGAAGAACTTCAGCTTGGTGTTCTGAAGAACTTGAGCTTGGTGTTGTGAAGAACTTCAGCTTGGTGTTGTGAAGAACTTCAGCTTGGTGTTGTGAAGAACTTGAGCTTGGTGTTCTGAAGAACTTGAGCTTGGTGTTGTGAAGAACTTCAGCTTGGTGTTGTGAAGAACTTCAGCTTGGTGTTCTGAAGAACTTGAGCTTGGTGTTGTGAAGAACTTCAGCTTGGTGTTCTGAAGAACTTGAGCTTGGTGTTGTGAAGAACTTCAGCTTGGTGTTCTGAAGAACTTGAGCTTGGTGTTTGCTTTTGGAGTGGACTTTCTCATGTAATAAATATTAAGGTTTAACATTGTGTTGAGAAAACATCTACAGTACCAGTCAAAAGATTGGACACACCTACTCATTCCAGGGTTTTTCTCTATTTTTACTATTTTCTACATTGTAGAATAATAGTGAAGACATCAAAACTATGAAATAACACATATGGAATTATGTAGTAACCAAGAAAAGTGTTAAACAAATCAAAATATATTTTATATTTGAGATTCTTCAAATAGCCACCCTTTGCCTTGATGACAGCTTTGCACACTCTTGGCATTCTCTCAACCAGTTTCACCTGGAATGCTTTTCCAACAGTCTTGAAGGAGTTCCCACAAATGCTGAGCACTTGTTGGCTGCTTTTCCTTCACTCTGCGGTCCGACTCATCCCAAACCATCTCAATTGGGTTGAGGTCGGGGGATTGTGGAGGCCAGGTCATGTGATGCAGCACTCCATCACTCTCCTTCTTGGTAAAATAGCCCTTACACAGCCTGGAGGTGTGTTGGGTCATAGTCCTGTTGAAAAACAACATTGTCCTGTTGAAAAACAAATGATAGTCCCACTAAGCCCAAACCAGATGGGATGGCGTATCGCTGCAGAATGCTGTAGTAGCCATGCTGGTTAAGTGTGCCTTGAATTCTAAATAAATCACAGACAGTGTCACCAGCAAAGCACCCCCACACCATAACACCTCCTCCTCCATGCTTTACGATGGGAACCACATATGCGGAGGTCATCCGTTCACCCACACCGCGTCTCACAAAGACACAGCGGTTGGAACCAAACATCTCAAATTTGGACTCCAGACCAAAGGACACATTTCCACCGGTCTAATGTCCATTGCTCGTGTTTCTTGGCCCAAGCAAGTCTCTTCTTATTATTGGTGTCCTTTAGTAGTGGTTTCTTTGCAGCAATTCAACCATGAAGGCCTGATTCACACAGTCTCCTCTGAACAGTTGATGTTGAGATGTGTCTGTTACTTGAACTCTATGAAGCGTTTATTTGGGCTGCAATTTCTGAGGCTGGTAACTCTAGTGAACTTATCCTCTGCAGCAGAGGTAACTCAGAGAGCCAGTTTTATCATATCGCTTGATGGTTTCTGCGACTGCACTTGAAGAAACATTCAAAGTTCTTGAAATGTTCCGTATTGACTGACCTTCATGTCTTAAAGTAATGATGGACTTTCGTTTCTCTTTGCTTATTTGAGCTGTTCTTGCCATAATATGGACTTGGTATTTGACCAAATAGGGCTATCTTCTGTATACCCCCCCTACCTTGTCACAACACAACTGATTGGCTCAAACGCATTAAGGAAATAAATTCCACAAATTAACTTTTAGGAAGGCACACCTGTTAATTGAAATATAATAATAATATAATTATAATATGCCATTTAGCAGACGCTTTTATCCAAAGCGACTTACAGTCATGCGTGAATACATTTTTTTTTTTTTTTTTGTGTATGGGTGGTCCCGGGGATCGAACCCACTACCTTGGCGTTACAAGCGCCGTGCTCTACCAGTTGAGCTACAGAGGACCACGCATTCCAGGTGACTACCTCATGAAGCTGGTTGAGAGAATGCCAAGAGTGTGCAAAGCTGTCATCAAGGCAAAGGGTGGCTATTTTAATAAAATATATTTTGATTTGTTTAACACTTTTTTGGTTACTACATGATTCCAAATGTGTTATTTCATAGTTCTGATATCTTCACTATTATTCTACAATGTAACAAATAGTAAAAATAAAGAAAAACCCTTGAATGAGTAGGTGTGTGCAAACGTTTGACTGGTAGTGTAAGTGTATTGCTAACACACTATGGCATTCTAAACCACCTTAATGTGTAAAACATTTACATGAACACTTGTATTTTATAAAGAAACAGCATGTTGGGAAGAGCATGGCAATCAGCAAGTATGGTTGACTAACACTAACACACTTTAAACAGCCTGTGTAATGACTGTATTTTCCCTGAACTTGGAAACTGGATCTGAGGTGTTTGTTCCAGGGTAACCTATAACCTCTGACCCTGGAGTGGAATGGGAGACGAGAGAGAGGCACCGTGTGGGGGGGGGGGGGTTATAGTGGTTAAGACAGGTCAAGTTCACACAGGACAAAGCCCAGATCCCTTTTCCATGCCTTAGGTTTGTTTTTCACTACACACACACTCTCTCTCTCACACACACACACACACACACACACACACACATATTCTCACCTTGATGGTGTTGCCTGCGGTATTTAAATCATACATTATCAAAAAAAAACATGAAAAACACATGAAATGTGAAAAGCCAGAAACACCTCCTTGCCCAATTTGAGGACAGATATCCAGGCAGCACAACCTGAACCCAGCGATGCCAGGTTATCCTCATGGGCTTCTATGGTTGTCCTCATCTCTTTGATCCTGACGACAGACAGTGCTGCAGTGTGATCAGTCAGGGTCACGCTATCGCCCCCTCCTCTTTCCCTCTTTCCCTCATTCTTTCTTTATCTCTCTCTCTCTCTCTCTCTCTCTCTCTCTCTCTCTCTCTCTCTCTCTCTCTCTCTCTCTCTCTCTCTCTCTCTCTCTCTCTCTCTCTCTCTCTCTCTCTCTCTCTCTCTCTCTCTCTCTCTCTCTCTCTCTCTCTCTCTCTCTCTCTCTCTCTCTCTCTCTCTCTCTCTCTCATGTAGTTATAGGCTTTGGCAGCTGGTGGTGCTGTAAGACTTTGACTCCTCTGATGGCTCCTCAGTAACAAGGTTAGTGTGGTAGAGAGTGTGACAGAGAGAGAGAGAGATTGTGTGTGTGTTACCGCTGCAGCATCTTTGGTCAACCCTGAGCAGCCTTTGATGGGCAAGATGGAGAGAATAGGTGTGTTTGATACAAAACCCCAATGCAGACCCACACTGACAGGATTTCATTCAACTCTTTATTCTAGGGGTTACAAAGGGAAATGTGCAGTTGCAAAAGGAGACTGCCTGAAATCAATACATACACACATATACTCCTAGACACACACTGCTAGGCACATGCACGCATTAGGGCAGTGTACGCGGAGTGTGTCTGAACAGTTCGGACCAATAGCAGTACAATAGCATGAGGTGTGCCACCAGGTCATTACTGTGAACAGGATTAATTGGGCTTCCTGCGAGGCCGCACAGCCAGCAGCTCCGTTATGATTCCACTAGGTAAATATTTGCCTGCACTAACCTCGCTAGCTGCCATAATGATTATCTGTGTGTGTCTGTGTCAATGTGTGTGTGTGCGTGAGGGAAAGAGCGTGTGTGTGTGTGTGTCTGTCAGTATCAGTGTGTGCATGCATCAGTATGTGTATCAGTGTGGTCTGCAGCGAGCCCCCGTCTCTCCCCTCTCACTCGCTCCAGTCGCGGCTCGGCGGAGGGAGTTTGATCAATAACGCGTCCTTCATCCTCAAGTCAGACATGACCTTGGCAGCCTTTTGTCTCCTAGCAGAGGCCAGAGTGCGCATGTACAGGGTGGAAAACAAGGCCCTGCAAAGTCTCCCTCTCCCTCGGAACCCTCCCAACCAACCACCACAACAAGCAGATAGATCATTAGAATCCTAATGAATCATATATTTATTGCGTTCTTATCTTAGCATAATGAACTGACGTCACGTTTGGTTTGAACTCATTTTCTAAATTACTAGTACAGATTACCTAAATGGGATAAACTTCCACATCTTTGCATACGTTATGCATGGTGTTTCAGGAGGTAGGCAGCAGGCATCAACGATAAAGATACGACTTGTAGTAGTCCATCTTGTAGTTATGAGGGGTTCATGTGTTTGAGGATTAAAGAAACCTGTGTGCAAGTGTGTTGAAAAAGAGATACTTTGTGTGTGGGTAGTGAGAAATCCAATCACCTGCCACGCTAGACATTATAACACTAACAGGCTGTATCACATTCAGCAATCACACCTCCCATTAACCATCTATCCACTACCAGAGGCAAACGGGTAGCAACTGACAGATCTGTTTACATGTTAATAGAATCTGACATTGCCTGCAGGAGGGACCATTTGTAGACAGACAGGCATCACTGTTTTGTTCTTCCATAATGGCTGGTTTTGATTGGTAGTTGAGAAAACACCAGAAGCCAATTGGCCATTCTAACTCCACCCACACATTAAACCAATCATGATTAAGACTTATCACATACTGTGATGAACGTAGCCCTTCAGGTCAGTGTATCCTGTATAATCTGTCTCATAACATTGAAGGAGAATGAGCCGTGTTACATTGTGAATGCATGCCTTGCGGTATCGTATGCCCAGTGCTTTATTGTCTCTTTGTGTTATTGGAAGCTGGCAGGGCTCAAGAGCCCACAGTGAATTACTAGATTGAAGCAAACTCTCCATCATTATGGCATTAAGCATCGTCATCATAGACTGACTGGAGAATATTATCAAGAAGAATCACTGCTCATGTTCAACCAGCCTCTACAGGTCAGTAAGGAACCAAGGAAGGAAAGTCTATTCCTTCAATATAAAATGAAAATACTTCAATACTCAAGTAGGGGAGTATACAGATGTACTATATACTGATACTTCAATATATGTGCATCTTTTACAATCATGTTAGGGTCATCATTAGATAAAATGTAGGTTGGGGAAAATAGAATCTATGAACAAAATTAAACTTCCAAAAACATTATTTATTGGATTGTTCTCCTTTTTACAAAAAACTAAAAAAACACACTTCAGCTGAGAGACATTAAACAAAAAACAAACAAAAAACAATGTCATAAAACAATCAACTGGAACAACGTCAGGGATTTCAAAAACAAACAAAAACGGACAAATCCTCTGCATCACATCTTCCTCTTCTGGGTGCTGATGTATAACACTAAGGAAGGAAATAGAAAATAATTAGTACAGACAAGTGAAAACTTAAGTGGCATGTAGAAACAAAACCAGATACTAATATGTGAGATATCAGGCTGACTTCCATAACAACTAAGAGGGTGAAGCGTGAGGCTAAACTTCTCGGCTGTTGTCAGCACCCATGCAGATGCGCAGATATTTTTTGCGAGTACAACGTCTTTCATCTTGATCATTTTACAATATCTACAGTTCATCCTGCTATTCGTGGCAACATATAAATCGCCAAGTCTCAGTTAATTACGTGTCATATCTGCCGTGTTCATGTGCTAGTCGGAACTAGGAAACTGACATTTCCGACTTGTTAACTGGTTGAAGCTATACACATGCCAGATTCAACCAGTTAGCAAAATCGGAAATGTCAGAGTTCCCTAGTTCTGACTAGCACGTGAACGCGGAAATGATCAAAAATAAGTAATTACTAAAATAAAATGGGAAGGAGGAATACACCATTCTCCATAGCTATTCAATATCATGTTGACTTCTACACAAGTGCCACCAAGTAGTTTGAAAAAACATGTCTGGTTCTGGAGCTCTTACCATTGTTTCCTCTCAGGAAGGCATCGCCATACTTGTTCTTCAGCTGGCCATTGACATACTCCTCTGTCTGCTCCACTGCAATGTTCATATAGCCATCCAGACAGGCTAGGACACCTACAGACAGGCACAAATGAATGTCAATGGCACAGACAGACACAGTCCATAGGCAATGCATCTTTAAACCTCAATCAGGCATAGAAGTAAAATGTATTCTGTCTGGAGTATAGCAACAAATGTAACAAACACATTACACACACTTTTACATTTGCTGCTACTCTGTTCTTTATTTTACTCTTATTATTATCTATCCTGATGCCTAGTCACTTTACCCTGCCTTCATGTACATATCTACTTCAAATACCTCCTACCTCTGCACATTGATCTGGTACTCCCTGTATATAGTTCTATTCTTGTATTATTCGTTTTTTTACTCTACATTGTTGGGAAAGGCTCGTAAGCAAGCGTTTCACGGTAAAGTCTACACTAGTTGTATTTGGCGTATGTGACAAATAAAATTAAGATATAGGTTAACATGCAGAAATATCACACACTGGCCCACTAGGTGACGACATAAAAGTTGCAGTGTTTACCTCTGTAATCCACTCCAGAGTTGAGCTTGACCACCACTGGTCTGCCAATGATCTGCTTCAGAAAGTCACTGGGGGTCTGCTTTCTGAGACTCATGATTCTGCCTGGAAGAGGGACATAGAGGAACAATAAGTATTTAGTATTTTGAATTATTCAAAACGCATAGGAAACGTTGCATCAGATCTGCATCTTACTAACAAGGAGAGGATGCTAGCTAGCTAGATGTATTAGCAGGATGCAAATTATGCTAAATGCATACTTGCAAGGTAGGAGGCTAACTAACTTGCTAATGAACAGGTAGCTAGCTAATCAGCAAAACAAAGCTAGCTAAGGGCTAATGTGGCTAACAGGCCTAGCTATTAGCTAGCCTGCTAAAATGGTACATTTAATCATCCTTTAAGGACAGAAATGCGTATGCTAGTAGCATAATATTTCACGGTACTGAAAATATAATTATGTGTCGAATCGTTACTTACCTATGTTAGGTAAGACATCTACATAATTAGCATTAGCTTGTTAGCAATCTAGCTACCCACCTGTACTTCACGTCTGTCGCTAGAACAATTTCTGTTGTGTTTTGGCTGTGAGAACAGCAGCCAATCAGCTGCTTTTACGGGCTCTGATGTACAGTAGCCAATAAAGGACAAACATCTATCTTCAAAACCGCGTTTTGGATTTCTCACTATTCTTGAGGGTATCATATAAAAAAAATGTTTTAACTCTCATAGCCAAAGTGGGTTTTAATAAAACAATTATATGAATAGGCGGATATTTGATTATATGTATGGGTGAGATAATGTGAAAGCTTTTATTAATTTGCATGCATTAAACATTGTCTACTAGGCCTTCTGTCTAATCTGCATAACAGTTCTTTATAATCAGCAATAAATTATTTCGAAATACAGGCATAAAGTTTTTTTTTACTGTCATTTGAACACTTCATGGAGACACACTATTATTTAGATACATGATATATAGTCTAAATACCTGTATTTGCATTGCATTACCTTGTAATACTATGCCCCATGATAATGACCGTCTGACATGCAGGGCATTACGCTTTCATTGCCACTTATAGCCACTTCATTAAAAATACATGAGCATATTAGCTGCAACCACTAACCACTATTTGATTCATGCACATCCATTTTATCTCACCATCACCAATAGAATAATGCTCATCATAAGATGGTGCAATACACTCAGAATCACTCTAATGGAAGTGGAGGATTCCCATTCTGTTGATAATGTCTTGATAATGTTTTCAGATCCCTGTGATTTTTTTCCTGTATAAGATACATTATCACTCACCAAGATAAAGTATGTCATCTGATAACCCAGAGACGCTGAGGTGTGAGTCGTGACCCAAAAACCACACAGGTTTTGAGGTATATGAGAAATGAGTTTGGGAGAAGAAGGTGGGGAAAGGAGGAGGAGGAGAGAGTGTTGGGCTGTCTGTGTGTGTGTATATGTGTGTGTGTTTGTGTGTATGTGTGTGTGTGCATGTGAATGTGTATTGGGAGATAGGCAAAGAAACATTTACAGATGAGAAAAGAGCATGGGCTGTGTGTGTGTGTTCGGAGGGTGGGAGGGAGAAGAATGAACCAGTGAGAGGAGGAATCATAAAGTACTTGTAGCTTGGTCTAGACAGGTTTCTTGTTAGCGGGGCATGGCTAGCCCTGCAGAGGCTAGAGGTTAATTTGGTATCTGCTGCTGTGTTAAACTAAGGTCAGTGCTACAAGTCCTTAAGTCATAAACAAGAGCAGTTAAGAGCCTTGTATACACCTAGGCACAGGTTAATGAATATTCAATTAGCTGTTTTTTTTCTTCCCCCTGTTGCCGTCTTCGGTAATCGTGCGCTTGTGTATGAAGGGGATTTTGCCAGAGAAAAATAAATCTGACATCCCTTTTTACTGGCCTACCGAAGACAATAATGATCTGTGTCTTAGGACAAATTCTATGGGCAATATAGAGATGTACAGTAGAGAGCGCCTTTAATTTGAATTGAAATGACAGTTGTGAATGTTATGTTATGTTACGGCTCCCGTGTGGCTAAGTTGGTAGAGCATGGCGCTTGCAACGCCAAGGTCGAGGGTTTATTTCCCACGGGGGACCAGTATGAAAATGTATGCATTCACTACTGTAAGTCGTTTTGGGTAAGAGCGTCTGCTAAAACTTCAATGTACGGTTGTCTCCCTCTCATTGTATTGGCACACATTCTTAACTATAATGGCTTGGAGCCATGAATTCAGCTTGTTAAGTCATACTGAATTGAACTACATGGTCAACGGTCATGTAGAAACACTTGGGTTACATCGTCTTCTCCGTCACCATTGTATCTTGGTGGGGAATTTTCAAATATCACCTCCGGTGTGAACCCAACCTGACTGTGTACTCCCTCTGCCTTTGTGAGGAAAATCCTACCTTGGAATGACATGTCAGAGGGGTATCATCAGAAAAGGCATCCCAGCTTTATATATGTTTTAGCTATGTATTCATTCCAACTCTGAGCAGAATTTATACAGAAGGGAATGCTATCTGCTGAAAGGAAGAAGCCAAGACAGATTCACATTCATTACAGTGACTTGCTGTGACCCAAGCTCCCTCCACATTGTGTATAAGAAGCTTAACCGATCACACTGACCATTACGGGGGGATATTGAACATTGAAAATGGCAACCGCTAATATAATAACTATGTGTTGTGGCCAGATGTGGCTTCTCTTTGCTCTGTCTGACCAGCCTAGTATCTATAACAACAGTGGTCGGCTCAAATGGACAGCCAGCGAGAGCAACAGTCGATTCTCAGACAAATCCCTCCCTCTCAACCTAGAGACCCCTAACCCCTAGAGGAAGGAACGCGAAATGGAAAGATTATGGTGGTGAGAGATGCTATTGTTGCTTAGGGGTTGGGGGTCGAGGGATGGAAAGAGAGAGAGGGGAGGTAGGGAGAGGTTGAAGGTGAGAGGAGGTGGGGGGCGGCCCTCCATCCTTCCATCCCTCTAGTGTCCGCAGGCAGGATGGATGGAAGGCGGAGGAAAGGAGGGGGGGGGAGGGGGGGTGTAGAGCGTCTAGACTGAGTTGACCCTACCAGGCCAGGTTTTCTCTCCAGGTCAGGCTGGATATGGAGGGGGATAATGGAAAACCTCGAGGGAGTTTTCAAATGAAAGACAGATTGCCTGCTGGCGTGGTCTTGTTCTATCCCAATACAAATCCCTTACTATGTGGAGGTAATAGCTTGGAAGTGATGGGCAACGGTCCCCCTTGATCAGAAAAGGACCATGGAAACCACAGCTGCCACCTTGACTATCTGCCTAGATACCTGGATGTCTTTAGTTTGGTGCTGGTATGGTGTGATGTTATGAAGGCCAGTTCCATTCACCGCTGATGCTCTTATGATTCCATCCAAGGTTTGCCTGTCTCTCCACAATAGGAGATATAACATTAGTTGTCACAACACTATTGATATACCATACATTGTCAAGTGTGAACTGGTGGATAAAAGATTAAAGTATTCCTAGAATGAATTTACAAGCCCCCGCCAGACAATATTAGATTACCTGCAGAAATGTGCATAATATGCATGCTACAATACTTTTGTAGTTTATTCCTCCTTATTGTTTCCAGTCCAATGACACATCCGACTGACTTCCTCTTAATGAGTCAGCTGTGAGCCTTGACGGTTGACAGCGGTTCGCTGGCCCCCGAGGCCCTCCGGTGAGCCGGGCACGGTGCGAGGCGGGGGAGGTGGAGTGTAGTCACTCCCTGTCATTTGGGAGGAAATCCACCGAGACGCTCGGAGAGAGACAGACAGAGAGAGAGAGAGAGAGAGAGAGAGAGAGAGAGAGAGAGATGAAAGCCCCTTCTCTTTTTCCACAACCACCAAGCTCCAACCGCCGACAGCCAACCGGCTGCCTGAAAGAGAGGCTCAGAGAACCCAGCCTGCCTGGTTGGTGTCCCCCAGGGGTTAGTGCTTGGACCGGCTCAAATCAGCCTAGCCCTGGAGGCATGTTCTCTCCCTCAGGAGCAGTGGGACCACAGACAGCCATACAGTCAGTCACTCAGTCCACCCCCATCCTCCACCGCATAGCAGCCCAGGAGCGGGCCAGCCAACACGGAGCTGGATCCCTTGGGATCCCCCTCTTAGTGGGAGAGTGCTCGCTGGAGCTTTACTCCGAGTGTCTGATTCAGTCTGACGCCCTCCCGTGTGTCTTATTGTACTCTGGCTATGACATTGATCTCTCCATTTGTGGCATCTTCTGAAGTGGTGGGAAGTAAATGAAAGCTGGTGCTATAGTTCTGTACCAAATAAAGTGTTACTACACCACAAAGTAAATAATTATGATAAAGAAAGATGGTGCTTCCTTATCTTTTAGTAATAATACTATGCTTCCAAGGACAATAATTGACACCAAGGGTTCCCCTATTTTACATTTAAAAAAATATAAGGTAACAATCAAGCAACAATTATGTAATAATCCACAGTATAGTTCAGATAATCTCAGATAGAAAACGACAGTATGAGATTTACAGTATCAATCCATCAATCAATCAAATTCATTTATAAAGCCCTTTCTACATCAGCAGATGTCACAAAGTGCTTATACAGAAACCCAGCCTAAAACCCCAAAGAGCAAGCAATGCAGATGTAGAAGCACAGTGGCTAGGAAAAACTCCCTATCATCATATGATCAGGTTGCCCATTTCATTAGAATGTGAGCTACCCGCATGACGCTAGTCGCCAGCCATGCAGCCGAGGTGTTGAAGAAAGAGAGTGGCAAGTGCTTTTGTCAGACCATCGCTAGACGGAGGGATGGTGAATGGATGGATGGTGCTTATACAAGGAGCCACTCCATCGGCAGGCCATAAATATGCATCGTGACATTTGGAACAAAGCCTTCTCATCCTGCTTTCATTATGAGCCCCTCTGCCTAGCTGCATCCCATAACATATTGCCATACTGTCACACCTTGTGTTTCATTGCCTATCTCTCTGTTCATCACCCTGGCAGAGTTACCTCTAGATGTTGACAGGTGATATGAAGATGGAGGAGTCACCCAATGCTCCGTGGATGAATGGACAATAGGGGGCAGCAATTTCGATATTGATATTGATTCACAACAAATTATTTGGGAGGTTGTACTAGGTGTTCTGTTTTCCCCTCGATG
>NW_028164753.1:10000-15000 GCF_964263955.1 Coregonus lavaretus
GTGAGAGATGGTTTGAGCGGACACAGAGTGTGGGCCTGGAGGCATGGAGGTCGGGGAGGGCCCATGCAGTGAGCTGCAGTCTCAGTCCGAGTGAGAGATGGTTTGAGCGGACACAGAGTGTGGGCCTGGAGGCATGGAGGTCGGGGACGCCCATGCAGTGAGCTGCAGTCTCAGTCCGAGTGAGAGATGGTTTGAGCGGACACGGAGTGTGGGCCTGGAGGCATGGAGGTCGGGGACGCCATGCAGTGAGCTGCAGTCTCAGTCCGAGTGAGAGATGGTTTGAGCGGGCAGGGAGTGTGGGCTTGGTGGTCGTGGTTCTGGAGCCCAGGCCATCCAGGGAGTGAGCTGCAGTCTGAGGCCGAGTGAGAGAGGGTTTGAGTGGGCAGGGAGTGTGGGCTTGGTGGTCGTGGTTCTGGAGCCCAGGCCATCCAGGGAGTGAGCTGCAGTCTCAGGCCGAGTGAGAGAGGGTTTCACTGGGCATGGAGTGTAGAGATGGAGGCAATGAGCTCCAGAGGTCACAAAGGTCAATGTGGGCCTGCATGGCTGTCAGCAGGGCCACAGAGAGAAGGCCCAAGTGAATAGGTGTGTCTGTGTGAGTGAGTGAACCTGTCTCATAGGGGGGCAGAGCAGGCATCCCCTTTGGGGGCTGTCTGCTCTGTCCCCCCTTTTTTTTGGCCTCCTATACCTCTGGAGGTCAAGGGAGTAAGCTGTACTCTCAAGCCCATGTTGAGAGAGGCTTTTAATGGAAGAGAGAGTTTAAAAAGAGGCATGTAGCTCCAGAGGTCACAAAGGTCAATGTGGGCCTGCCATGGATGTCAGCAGGGGCATGAGGGAGAAGGCCCAAGTGAATAGGTGTGTCTGTGTGAGTGAGTGAACCTGTCTCATAGGGGGGCAGAGCAGGCATCCCCTTTAGGGGCTGTCTGCTCTGTCCCCCTTTTTTTTTGGCCTCCTATACCTCTGGAGGTCAAGGGAGTAAGCTGTACTCTCAAGCCCATGGGAGAGAGGGTTTTAATAGGGAGAGAGTGATTAAAAAGAGGCATGGTGCTCCAGGGGAGTGAGCTGTACTCTCATGCCCATGGGAGATGCCCTTTACTAGGCAGGGAGTTTAGAACAAGGTGCATGGAGCTCCAGAGGTCACAAAGGTCAATGTGGGCCTGCATGGATGTCAGCAGGGCATGAGGGAGAAGGCCAAGTGAATAGGTTTGTCTGTGTGTGCCTGTGTGAGTGAGTGAGTGAGTGTGTGTGTGAACCTTTCCCACAGGAGGGCAGCACTGTGCAGGCAGCTCCAATGGAGGCTGGCTGCTCTGTGCCCATGTATTATTTGTTCTCTCTCTCTCTCTCTCTCCCCTTTCTTCTGGCCTGCTGGGTCACTTTTGTGTGTGGAGGGCTGGACTCTGTCTCACCCATCCCAGCCATGGGCACCCAGAATGCCCATGTGTGAGTCAGGAGCCCTCCCCTGGTTCTCCTAGTGAAAATGACCTGTGGCGCCCCCCTGTGGATGGATCTTGGTGGGGGTGCTTGGACCCCTTCTTGGGGTCTCCTCCAAGCCAGCCATGCCGACCATGGGCACCCAAAACCCCCATGTGTGAGTGAACAGCCTCCCCAGTGTACCCATAGTGAAATCAGGCTTAAAGGTGACCTGTGGCGCCCCCCTGTGGATGGATCTTGGTGGGGGTGCTTGGACCCCTTCTTGGGGTCTCCTCCAAGCCAGCCATGCCGACCATGGGCACCCAAAACCCCCCATGTGTGAGTGAACAGCCTCCCAGTGTACCCATAGTGAAATCAGGCTTAAAGTGACCTGTGGCGCCCCCCTGTGGATGGATCTTGGTGGGGGTGCTTGGACCCCTTCTTGGGGTCTCCTCCAAGCCAGCCATGCCGACCATGGGCACCCAAAACCCCCATGTGTGAGTGAACAGCCTCCCCAGTGTACCCATAGTGAAATCAGGCTTAAAGTGACCTGTGGCGCCCCCCTGTGGATGGATCTTGGTGGGGGTGCTTGGACCCCTTCTTGGGGTCTCCTCCAAGCCAGCCATGCCGACCATGGGCACCCAAAACCCCCATGTGTGAGTGAACAGCCTCCCCAGTGTACCCATAGTGAAATCAGGCTTAAAGTGACCTGTGGCGCCCCCCTGTGGATGGATCTTGGTGGGGGTGCTTGGACCCCTTCTTGGGGTCTCCTCCAAGCCAGCCATGCCGACCATGGGCCACCCAAAACCCCCATGTGTGAGTGAACAGCCTCCCCAGTGTACCCATAGTGAAATCCGGCCTAAAGTGACCTGTGGCGCCCCCCTGTGGATGGATTCGGCTGTGGGTGCTTGGACCCCTTCTTGGGGTCTCCCCAAGCTGGCCATGCCGACCATGGGCACCCAAAACCCCCATGTGTGAGTGAACAGCCTCCCCTGGGTCCCCATAGTGAAATCCGGCCTAAAGTGACCTGTGGCGCCCCCCTGTGGATGGATTCGGCTGTGGGTGCTTGGACCCCTTCTTGGGGTCTCCCCCAAGCTGGCCATGCCGACCATGGGCACCCAAAACCCCCATGTGTGAGTGAACAGCCTCCCCTGGGTCCCCATAGTGAAATCCGGCCTAAAGTGACCTGTGGCGCCCCCCTGTGGATGGATCTGGATGGGGGTGCTTGGACCCCTTCTTGGGGTCTCCTCCAAGCCAGCCATGCCGACCATGGGCCACCCAAAACCCCCATGTGTGAGTGAACAGCCTCCCCTGGGTCCCCATAGTGAAATCAGGCTTAAAATGACATGTGGCGCCCCCCTGTGGATGGATCCGGCTGTGGGGTCTTGTACCCCCTCTTGGGGTCACCCCCAAGCCGGCCATGGGCACCCAAAACCCCCATGTGTGAGTGAACAGCCTCCCCTGTGTCCCCATAGTGAAATCAGGCCTAAAGTGACATGTGGCGCCCCCCTGTGGATTGGATCCGGGTGGGGGTGCTTGGACCCCCTCTTGGGGTCTCCCCCAAGCCATGGGCAGCCAAATCCCCCATTTGTGAGTTAAGATCATCCCCTGGTTCCCCTAGTGAAATCAGGCCTAAAATGACCTCTGTGGCGCCCCCCTGTGGATGGATCCGGCTGTGGGGTCTTGGACCCCCCTCTTGGGGTCACCCCCAAGCCAGCCATGGGCACCCAAAACCCCCATTTGTGAGTTAAGATCATCCCCTGGTTCCCCTAGTGAAATCAGGCTTAAAAATGACATGTGGCGCCCCCCTGTGGATGGATCCGGGTGTGGGGTCTTGGACCCCCTCTTGGGGTCACCCCCAAGCCGGCCAAGGGCACCCAAAACCCCCATGTGTGAGGTAAGAGCCTCCCCTGGTTCTCCTAGTGTCCGCCGGCGGTTTACCATATGGGGGTGTCTGACCACCACCCCAATCCGAGAAAAGTGCATCAAAATCGGCCTCCGTGAGCCAGGAGTCGGTCCCTGGTTCTCATAGTGTCAACCGGATGATTTCCATATGGGGGTGTCTGACCACCAACCCAATCCGAGAAAAGTGCATCAAAATCGGCCTTCCGGGAGCCAGGAGTCGGTCCCTGGTTCTCATAGTGTCAACCGGATGGTTTCCATATGGGGGGTGTCTGACCACCAACCCAATCCGAGAAAAGTGCATCAAAATCGGCCTTCCGGGAGCCAGGAGTCGGTCCCTGGTTCTCATAGTGTCAACCGGATGATTTCCATATGGGGGTGTCTGACCACCAACCCAATCCGAGAAAAGTGCATCAAAATCGGCCTTCCGGGAGCCAGGAGTCGGTCCCTGGTTCTCCTAATGTCAACCGGATGGTTTCCATATGGGGGTGTCTGACCACCAACCCAATCCGAGAAAAGTGCATCAAAATCGGCCTTCCGGGAGCCAGGAGTCCGGTCCCTGGTTCTCATAGTGTCAACCGGATGATTTCCATATGGGGGTGTCTGACCACCAACCCAATCCGAGAAAAGTGCATCAAAATCGGCCTCCGTGAGCCAGGAGTCGGTCCCTGGTTCTCATAGTGTCAACCGGATGATTTCCATATGGGGGTGTCTGACCACCAACCCAATCCGAGAAAAGTGCATCAAAATCGGCCTTCCGGGAGCCAGGAGTCGGTCCCTGGTTCTCCTAATGTCAACCGGATGATTTCCATATGGGGGTGTCTGACCACCAACCCAATCCGAGAAAAGTGCATCAAAATCGGCCTTCCGGGAGCCAGGAGTCGGTCCCTGGTTCTCATAGTGTCAACCGGATGATTTCCATATGGGGGTGTCTGACCACCAACCCAATCCGAGAAAAGTGCATCAAAATCGGCCTCCGTGAGCCAGGAGTCGGTCCCTGGTTCTCATAGTGTCAACCGGATGATTTCCATATGGGGGTGTCTGACCACCACCCCAATCCGAGAAAAGTGCATCAAAATCGGCCTTCCGGAGCCAGGAGTCGGTCCCTGGTTCTCCTAATGTCAACCGGATGATTTCCATATGGGGGTGTCTGACCACCAACCCAATCCGAGAAAAGTGCATCAAAATCGGCCTTCCGGGAGCCAGGAGTCGGTCCCTGGTTCTCATAGTGTCAACCGGATGGTTTCCATATGGGGGTGTCTGACCACCAACCCAATCCGAGAAAAGTGCATCAAAATCGGCCTTCCGGGAGCCAGGAGTCGGTCCCTGGTTCTCATAGTGTCAACCGGATGGTTTCCATATGGGGGTGTCTGACCACCAACCCAATCCGAGAAAAGTGCATCAAAATCGGCCTTCCGGGAGCCAGGAGTCGGTCCCTGGTTCTCATAGTGTCAACCGGATGGTTTCCATATGGGGGTGTCTGACCACCAACCCAATCCGAGAAAAGTGCATCAAAATCGGCCTTCCGTGAGGCAGGAGTCGGCCCCTGGTTCTCCTGTTGTCAACCGGATGATTTCCATATGGGGGTGTCTGACCACCACCCCAATCCGAAAAAAGTGCATCAAATCGGCCTTCCGTGAGCCAGGAGTCGGTCCCTGGTTCTCCTGGTGTCCGCCGGCGGACAACCATGT
>NW_028164753.1:25000-30000 GCF_964263955.1 Coregonus lavaretus
ACGGGGAAAAAATACAAATAAAATTGGGTTACCAGGTACGATGAGCTTGTTTTGGGTTACCAGGTACGCGTGGTTCCTGAAGGCCGGGCTTAAGACTACTTTGTGTCCGCGGGAGGGGTGCTTAAGAGTGGGTGCCCCGGTTCGCCTGGTGGTCGTGGTTCTGGAGCCCAGGCCACCCAGGGAGTGAGCTGCAGTCTCAGGCCGAGTGAGAGATGGTTTGAGCGGGCATGGAGTGTGGGCCTGGAGGCATGGAGGTCGGAGAGGCATGGAGGTCGAGGGAGTGAGCTGCAGTCTCAGTCCGAGTGAGAGATGGTTTGAGCGGACACAGAGTGTGGGCCTGGAGGCATGGAGGTCGGGGAGGCCCATGCAGTGAGCTGCAGTCTCAGTCCGAGTGAGAGATGGTTTGAGCGGACACAGAGTGTGGGCCTGGAGGCATGGAGGTCGGGGAGGCCCATGCAGTGAGCTGCAGTCTCAGTCCGAGTGAGAGATGGTTTGAGCGGACACAGAGTGTGGGCCTGGAGGCATGGAGGTCGGGGAGGCCCATGCAGTGAGCTGCAGTCTCAGTCCGAGTGAGAGATGGTTTGAGCGGACACGGAGTGTGGGCCTGGAGGCATGGAGGTCGGGGAGGCCCATGCAGTGAGCTGCAGTCTCAGTCCGAGTGAGAGATGGTTTGAGCGGACACAGAGTGTGGGCCTGGAGGCATGGAGGTCGGGGAGGCCCATGCAGTGAGCTGCAGTCTCAGTCCGAGTGAGAGATGGTTTGAGCGGACACAGAGTGTGGGCCTGGAGGCATGGAGGTCGGGGAGGCCCATGCAGTGAGCTGCAGTCTCAGTCCGAGTGAGAGATGGTTTGAGCGGACACAGAGTGTGGGCCTGGAGGCATGGAGGTCGGGGACGCCCATGCAGTGAGCTGCAGTCTCAGTCCGAGTGAGAGATGGTTTGAGCGGACACGGAGTGTGGGCCTGGAGGCATGGAGGTCGGGGACGCCCATGCAGTGAGCTGCAGTCTCAGTCCGAGTGAGAGATGGTTTGAGCGGGCAGGGAGTGTGGGCTTGGTGGTCGTGGTTCTGGAGCCCAGGCCATCCAGGGAGTGAGCTGCAGTCTGAGGCCGAGTGAGAGAGGGTTTGAGTGGGCAGGGAGTGTGGGCTTGGTGGTCGTGGTTCTGGAGCCCAGGCCATCCAGGGAGTGAGCTGCAGTCTCAGGCCGAGTGAGAGAGGGTTTCACTGGGCATGGAGTGTAGAGATGGAGGCAATGAGCTCCAGAGGTCACAAAGGTCAATGTGGGCCTGCATGGCTGTCAGCAGGGCCACAGAGAGAAGGCCCAAGTGAATAGGTGTGTCTGTGTGAGTGAGTGAACCTGTCTCATAGGGGGGCAGAGCAGGCATCCCCTTTGGGGGCTGTCTGCTCTGTCCCCCTTTTTTTTTGGCCTCCTATACCTCTGGAGGTCAAGGGAGTAAGCTGTACTCTCAAGCCCATGTGAGAGAGGCTTTTAATGGGAAGAGAGAGTTTAAAAAGAGGCATGTAGCTCCAGAGGTCACAAAGGTCAATGTGGGCCTGCATGGATGTCAGCAGGGCATGAGGGAGAAGGCCCAAGTGAATAGGTGTGTCTGTGTGAGTGAGTGAACCTGTCTCATAGGGGGGCAGAGCAGGCATCCCCTTTGGGGGCTGTCTGCTCTGTCCCCCTTTTTTTTTGGCCTCCTATACCTCTGGAGGTCAAGGGAGTAAGCTGTACTCTCAAGCCCATGGGAGAGAGGGTTTTAATAGGGAGAGAGTGATTAAAAAGAGGCATGGTGCTCCAGGGGAGTGAGCTGTACTCTCATGCCCATGGGAGATGCCCTTTACTAGGCAGGGAGTTTAGAACAAGGTGCATGGAGCTCCAGAGGTCACAAAGGTCAATGTGGGCCTGCATGGATGTCAGCAGGGCATGAGGGAGAAGGCCCAAGTGAATAGGTTTGTCTGTGTGTGTCTGTGTGAGTGAGTGAGTGAGTGTGTGTGAACCTTTCCCACAGGAGGGCAGCACTGTGCAGGCAGCTCCAATGGAGGCTGGCTGCTCTGTGCCCATGTATTATTTGTTCTCTCTCTCTCTCTCTCTCCCCTTTCTTCTGGCCTGCTGGGTCACTTTTGTGTGTGGAGGGCTGGACTCTGTCTCACCCATCCCAGCCATGGGCACCCAGAATGCCCATGTGTGAGTCAGGAGCCCTCCCCTGGTTCTCCTAGTGAAAATGACCTGTGGCGCCCCCCTGTGGATGGATCTTGGTGGGGGTGCTTGGACCCCTTCTTGGGGTCTCCTCCAAGCCAGCCATGCCGACCATGGGCACCCAAAACCCCCATGTGTGAGTGAACAGCCTCCCCAGTGTACCCATAGTGAAATCAGGCTTAAAGTGACCTGTGGCGCCCCCCTGTGGATGGATCTTGGTGGGGGTGCTTGGACCCCTTCTTGGGGTCTCCTCCAAGCCAGCCATGCCGACCATGGGCACCCAAAACCCCCATGTGTGAGTGAACAGCCTCCCCAGTGTACCCATAGTGAAATCAGGCTTAAAGTGACCTGTGGCGCCCCCCTGTGGATGGATCTTGGTGGGGGTGCTTGGACCCCTTCTTGGGGTCTCCTCCAAGCCAGCCATGCCGACCATGGGCACCCAAAACCCCCATGTGTGAGTGAACAGCCTCCCCAGTGTACCCATAGTGAAATCAGGCTTAAAGTGACCTGTGGCGCCCCCCTGTGGATGGATCTTGGTGGGGGTGCTTGGACCCCTTCTTGGGGTCTCCTCCAAGCCAGCCATGCCGACCATGGGCACCCAAAACCCCCATGTGTGAGTGAACAGCCTCCCCAGTGTACCCATAGTGAAATCAGGCTTAAAGTGACCTGTGGCGCCCCCCTGTGGATGGATCTTGGTGGGGGTGCTTGGACCCCTTCTTGGGGTCTCCTCCAAGCCAGCCATGCCGACCATGGGCACCCAAAACCCCCATGTGTGAGTGAACAGCCTCCCCAGTGTACCCATAGTGAAATCCGGCCTAAAGTGACCTGTGGCGCCCCCCTGTGGATGGATTCGGCTGTGGGTGCTTGGACCCCTTCTTGGGGTCTCCCCCAAGCTGGCCATGCCGACCATGGGCACCCAAAACCCCCATGTGTGAGTGAACAGCCTCCCCTGGGTCCCCATAGTGAAATCCGGCCTAAAGTGACCTGTGGCGCCCCCCTGTGGATGGATTCGGCTGTGGGTGCTTGGACCCCTTCTTGGGGTCTCCCCCAAGCTGGCCATGCCGACCATGGGCACCCAAAACCCCCATGTGTGAGTGAACAGCCTCCCCTGGGTCCCCATAGTGAAATCCGGCCTAAAGTGACCTGTGGCGCCCCCCTGTGGATGGATCTGGATGGGGGTGCTTGGACCCCTTCTTGGGGTCTCCTCCAAGCCAGCCATGCCGACCATGGGCACCCAAAACCCCCATGTGTGAGTGAACAGCCTCCCCTGGGTCCCCATAGTGAAATCAGGCTTAAAATGACATGTGGCGCCCCCCTGTGGATGGATCCGGCTGTGGGGTCTTGTACCCCCTCTTGGGGTCACCCCCAAGCCGGCCATGGGCACCCAAAACCCCCATGTGTGAGTGAACAGCCTCCCCTGTGTCCCCATAGTGAAATCAGGCCTAAAGTGACATGTGGCGCCCCCCTGTGGATGGATCCGGGTGGGGGTGCTTGGACCCCCTCTTGGGGTCTCCCCCAAGCCATGGGCAGCCAAATCCCCCATTTGTGAGTTAAGATCATCCCCTGGTTCCCCTAGTGAAATCAGGCCTAAAATGACCTCTGTGGCGCCCCCCTGTGGATGGATCCGGCTGTGGGGTCTTGGACCCCCTCTTGGGGTCACCCCCAAGCCAGCCATGGGCACCCAAAACCCCCATTTGTGAGTTAAGATCATCCCCTGGTTCCCCTAGTGAAATCAGGCTTAAAATGACATGTGGCGCCCCCCTGTGGATGGATCCGGGTGTGGGGTCTTGGACCCCCTCTTGGGGTCACCCCCAAGCCGGCCAAGGGCACCCAAAACCCCCATGTGTGAGGTAAGAGCCTCCCCTGGTTCTCCTAGTGTCCGCCGGCGGTTTACCATATGGGGGTGTCTGACCACCACCCCAATCCGAGAAAAGTGCATCAAAATCGGCCTCCGTGAGCCAGGAGTCGGTCCCTGGTTCTCATAGTGTCAACCGGATGATTTCCATATGGGGGTGTCTGACCACCAACCCAATCCGAGAAAAGTGCATCAAAATCGGCCTTCCGGGAGCCAGGAGTCGGTCCCTGGTTCTCATAGTGTCAACCGGATGGTTTCCATATGGGGGTGTCTGACCACCAACCCAATCCGAGAAAAGTGCATCAAAATCGGCCTTCCGGGAGCCAGGAGTCGGTCCCTGGTTCTCATAGTGTCAACCGGATGATTTCCATATGGGGGTGTCTGACCACCAACCCAATCCGAGAAAAGTGCATCAAAATCGGCCTTCCGGGAGCCAGGAGTCGGTCCCTGGTTCTCCTAATGTCAACCGGATGGTTTCCATATGGGGGTGTCTGACCACCAACCCAATCCGAGAAAAGTGCATCAAAATCGGCCTTCCGGGAGCCAGGAGTCGGTCCCTGGTTCTCATAGTGTCAACCGGATGATTTCCATATGGGGGTGTCTGACCACCAACCCAATCCGAGAAAAGTGCATCAAAATCGGCCTCCGTGAGCCAGGAGTCGGTCCCTGGTTCTCATAGTGTCAACCGGATGATTTCCATATGGGGGTGTCTGACCACCAACCCAATCCGAGAAAAGTGCATCAAAATCGGCCTTCCGGGAGCCAGGAGTCGGTCCCTGGTTCTCCTAATGTCAACCGGATGATTTCCATATGGGGGTGTCTGACCACCAACCCAATCCGAGAAAAGTGCATCAAAATCGGCCTTCCGGGAGCCAGGAGTCGGTCCCTGGTTCTCATAGTGTCAACCGGATGATTTCCATATGGGGGTGTCTGACCACCAACCCAATCCGAG
>NW_028164752.1:0-10000 GCF_964263955.1 Coregonus lavaretus
TTGTCTTTATATATCTGAAAGGTCCAGTATCTGGAAGGTATTGCTGCCAACTTGTCTTTATATATCTGAAAGGTCCAGTATCTGGAAGGTATTGCTGACAACTTGTCTATATATCTGAAAGGTCAGTATCTGGAAGGTATTGCTGCCAACTTGTCTTTATATATCTGAAAGGTACAGTATCTGGAAGGTATTGCTGCCAACTTGTCTTTATATATCTGAAAGGTCCAGTATCTGGAAGGTATTGCTGCCAACTTGTCTATATATCTGAAAGGTACAGTATCTGGAAGGTATTGCTGCCAACTTGTCTTTATATATCTGAAAGGTCCAGTATCTGGAAGGTATTGCTGCCAACTTGTCTATATATCTGAAAGGTACAGTATCTGGAAGGTATTGCTGCCAACTTGTCTTTATATATCTGAAAGGTACAGTATCTGGAAGGTATTGCTGCCAACTTGTCTTTATATCTGAAAGGTCCAGTATCTGGAAGGTATTGCTGCCAACTTGTCTTTATATATCTGAAAGGTACAGTATCTGGAAGGTATTGCTGCCAACTTGTCTTTATCTGAAAGGTACAGTATCTGGAAGGTATTGCTGCCAACTTGTCTTTATATCTGAAAGGTACAGTATCTGGAAAGTATTGCTGCCAACTTGTCTTTATATATCTGAAAGGTACAGTATCTGGAAGGTATTGCTGCCAACTTGTCTTTATATATCTGAAAGGTACAGTATCTGGAAGGTATTGCTGCCAACTTGTCTTTATCTGAAAGGTACAGTATCTGGAAGGTATTGCTGCCAACTTGTCTTTATATATCTGAAAGGTACAGTATCTGGAAGGTATTGCTGCCAACTTGTCTTTATCTGAAAGGTACAGTATCTGGAAGGTATTGCTGCCAACTTGTCTTTATATATCTGAAAGGTACAGTATCTGGAAGGTATTGCTGCCAACTTGTCTTTATATATCTGAAAGGTACAGTATCTGGAAGGTATTGCTGCCAACTTGTCTTTATCTGAAAGGTACAGTATCTGGAAGGTATTGCTGCCAACTTGTCTTTATATATCTGAAAGGTACAGTATCTGGAAGGTATTGCTGCCAACTTGTCTTTATATATCTGAAAGGTCCAGTATCTGGAAGGTATTGCTGCCAACTTGTCTTTATATATCTGAAAGGTACAGTATCTGGAAGGTATTGCTGCCAACTTGTCTTTATATATCTGAAAGGTACAGTATCTGGAAGGTATTGCTGCCAACTTGTCTTTATATATCTGAAAGGTCCAGTATCTGGAAGGTATTGCTGCCAACTTGTCTTTATATATCTGAAAGGTACAGTATCTGGAAGGTATTGCTGCCAACTTGTCTATATATCTGGAAGGTCCAGTATCTGGAAGGTATTGCTGCCAACTTGTCTTTATCTGAAAGGTACAGTATCTGGAAGGTATTGCTGCCAACTTGTCTTTATATCTGAAAGGTCCAGTATCTGGAAGGTATTGCTGCCAACTTGTCTTTATATCTGAAAGGTCCAGTATCTGGAAGGTATTGCTGCCAACTTGTCTTTATATATCTGAAAGGTACAGTATCTGGAAGGTATTGCTGCCAACTTGTCTTTATCTGAAAGGTCCAGTATCTGGAAGGTATTGCTGCCAACTTGTCTTTATATATCTGAAAGGTACAGTATCTGGAAGGTATCGCTGCCAACTTGTCTTTATATCTGAAAGGTACAGTATCTGGAAGGTATTGCTGCCAACTTGTCTTTATATATCTGAAAGGTACAGTATCTGGAAGGTATTGCTGCCAACTTGTCTTTATATATCTGAAAGGTCCAGTATCTGGAAGGTATTGCTGCCAACTTGTCTTTATATCTGAAAGGTACAGTATCTGGAAGGTATTGCTGCCAACTTGTCTTTATATATCTGAAAGGTACAGTATCTGGAAGGTATTGCTGCCAACTTGTCTTTATATATCTGAAAGGTCCAGTATCTGGAAGGTATTGCTGCCAACTTGTCTATATATCTGAAAGGTACAGTATCTGGAAGGTATTGCTGCCAACTTGTCTTTATATATCTGAAAGGTCCAGTATCTGGAAGGTATTGCTGCCAACTTGTCTATATATCTGAAAGGTACAGTATCTGGAAGGTATTGCTGCCAACTTGTCTTTATATATCTGAAAGGTACAGTATCTGGAAGGTATTGCTGCCAACTTGTCTTTATCTGAAAGGTACAGTATCTGGAAGGTATTGCTGCCAACTTGTCTTTATATATCTGAAAGGTACAGTATCTGGAAGGTATTGCTGCCAACTTGTCTTTATCTGAAAGGTACAGTATCTGGAAGGTATTGCTGCCAACTTGTCTTTATATATCTGAAAGGTACAGTATCTGGAAGGTATTGCTGCCAACTTGTCTTTATCTGAAAGGTACAGTATCCGGAAGGTATTGCTGCCAACTTGTCTTTATATCTGAAAGGTACAGTATCTGGAAGGTATCGCTGCCAACTTGTCTTTATATATCTGAAAGGTACAGTATCTGGAAGGTATTGCTGCCAACTTGTCTTTATATATATGAAAGGTACAGTATCTGGAAGGTATTGCTGCCAACTTGTCTTTATATCTGAAAGGTACAGTATCTGGAAGGTATTGCTGCCAACTTGTCTTTATATATCTGAAAGGTCCAGTATCTGGAAGGTATTGCTGCCAACTTGTCTTTATATATCTGAAAGGTCCAGTATCTGGAAGGTATTGCTGCCAACTTGTCTTTATATATATGAAAGGTACAGTATCTGGAAGGTATTGCTGCCAACTTGTCTTTATATATCTGGAAGGTACAGTATCTGGAAGGTATTGCTGCCAACTTGTCTTTATATATCTGAAAGGTACAGTATCTGGAAGGTATCGCTGCCAACTTGTCTTTATATCTGAAAGGTCCAGTATCTGGAAGGTATTGCTGCCAACTTGTCTTTATATATCTGAAAGGTACAGTATCTGGAAGGTATTGCTGCCAACTTGTCTTTATATATCTGAAAGGTCCAGTATCTGGAAGGTATTGCTGCCAACTTGTCTTTATATATCTGAAAGGTACAGTATCTGGAAGGTATTGCTGCCAACTTGTCTTTATATATCTGAAAGGTCCAGTATCTGGAAGGTATCGCTGCCAACTTGTCTTTATCTGAAAGGTACAGTATCTGGAAGGTATTGCTGCCAACTTGTCTTTATATATCTGAAAGGTACAGTATCTGGAAGGTATTGCTGCCAACTTGTCTTTATATATCTGAAAGGTACAGTATCTGGAAGGTATTGCTGCCAACTTGTCTTTATATCTGAAAGGTACAGTATCTGGAAGGTATTGCTGCCAACTTGTCTTTATATCTGAAAGGTACAGTATCTGGAAGGTATTGCTGCCAACTTGTCTTTATATATCTGAAAGGTACAGTATCTGGAAGGTATTGCTGCCAACTTGTCTTTATATATCTGAAAGGTCCAGTATCTGGAAGGTATCGCTGCCAACTTGTCTTTATCTGAAAGGTACAGTATCTGGAAGGTATTGCTGCCAACTTGTCTTTATATCTGAAAGGTACAGTATCTGGAAGGTATTGCTGCCAACTTGTCTTTATATCTGAAAGGTACAGTATCTGGAAGGTATTGCTGCCAACTTGTCTTTATCTGAAAGGTACAGTATCTGGAAGGTATTGCTGCCAACTTGTCTTTATATATCTGAAAGGTACAGTATCTGGAAGGTATTGCTGCCAACTTGTCTTTATATATCTGAAAGGTCCAGTATCTGGAAGGTATCGCTGCCAACTTGTCTTTATCTGAAAGGTACAGTATCTGGAAGGTATTGCTGCCAACTTGTCTTTATATATCTGAAAGGTACAGTATCTGGAAGGTATTGCTGCCAACTTGTCTTTATATCTGAAAGGTACAGTATCTGGAAGGTATTGCTGCCAACTTGTCTTTATATATCTGAAAGGTCCAGTATCTGGAAGGTATCGCTGCCAACTTGTCTTTATCTGAAAGGTACAGTATCTGGAAGGTATTGCTGCCAACTTGTCTTTATATCTGAAAGGTACAGTATCTGGAAGGTATTGCTGCCAACTTGTCTTTATATATCTGAAAGGTACAGTATCTGGAAGGTATTGCTGCCAACTTGTCTTTATATATCTGAAAGGTACAGTATCTGGAAGGTATTGCTGCCAACTTGTCTTTATATATCTGAAAGGTACAGTATCTGGAAGGTATCGCTGCCAACTTGTCTTTATATGTCTGAAAGGTCCAGTATCTGGAAGGTATTGCTGCCAACTTGTCTTTATATATCTGAAAGGTCCAGTATCTGGAAGGTATTGCTGCCAACTTGTCTTTATATATCTGAAAGGTCCAGTATCTGGAAGGTATTGCTGCCAACTTGTCTTTATATATCTGTAAGGTACAGTATCTGGAAGGTATTGCTGCCAACTTGTCTTTATATATCTGAAAGGTACAGTATCTGGAAGGTATTGCTGCCAACTTGTCTTTATATATCTGAAAGGTACAGTATCTGGAAGGTATTGCTGCCAACTTGTCTTTATATATCTGAAAGGTACAGTATCTGGAAGGTATTGCTGCCAACTTGTCTTTATATCTGAAAGGTACAGTATCTGGAAGGTATCGCTGCCAACTTGTCTTTATATATCTGAAAGGTCCAGTATCTGGAAGGTATTGCTGCCAACTTGTCTTTATATCTGAAAGGTCCAGTATCTGGAAGGTATTGCTGCCAACTTGTCTTTATATATCTGAAAGGTCCAGTATCTGGAAGGTATTGCTGCCAACTTGTCTTTATATATCTGTAAGGTACAGTATCTGGAAGGTATTGCTGCCAACTTGTCTTTATATATCTGAAAGGTACAGTATCTGGAAGGTATTGCTGCCAACTTGTCTTTATATATCTGAAAGGTACAGTATCTGGAAGGTATTGCTGCCAACTTGTCTTTATATATCTGAAAGGTACAGTATCTGGAAGGTATTGCTGCCAACTTGTCTTTATATCTGAAAGGTACAGTATCTGGAAGGTATTGCTGCCAACTTGTCTTTATATCTGAAAGGTCCAGTATCTGGAAGGTATTGCTGCCAACTTGTCTTTATATCTGGAAGGTACAGTATCTGGAAGGTATTGCTGCCAACTTGTCTTTATATATCTGAAAGGTACAGTATCTGGAAGGTATCGCTGCCAACTTGTCTTTATATATCTGAAAGGTCCAGTATCTGGAAGGTATTGCTGCCAACTTGTCTTTATATATCTGAAAGGTCCAGTATCTGGAAGGTATTGCTGCCAACTTGTCTTTATATCTGAAAGGTCCAGTATCTGGAAGGTATTGCTGCCAACTTGTCTTTATATATCTGAAAGGTACAGTATCTGGAAGGTATTGCTGCCAACTTGTCTTTATATATCTGAAAGGTCCAGTATCTGGAAGGTATTGCTGCCAACTTGTCTTTATATATCTGAAAGGTACAGTATCTGGAAGGTATTGCTGCCAACTTGTCTTTATATCTGAAAGGTACAGTATCTGGAAGGTATTGCTGCCAACTTGTCTTTATATCTGAAAGGTACAGTATCTGGAAGGTATTGCTGCCAACTTGTCTTTATATATCTGAAAGGTACAGTATCTGGAAGGTATTGCTGACAACTTGTCTTTATATATCTGAAAGGTACAGTATCTGGAAGGTATTGCTGCCAACTTGTCTTTATATATCTGGAAGGTCCAGTATCTGGAAGGTATTGCTGCCAACTTGTCTTTATATCTGAAAGGTACAGTATCTGGAAGGTATTGCTGCCAACTTGTCTTTATATATCTGAAAGGTACAGGATCTGGAAGGTATTGCTGCCAACTTGTCTTTATATCTGAAAGGTACAGTATCTGGAAGGTATTGCTGCCAACTTGTCTTTATATCTGAAAGGTACAGTATCTGGAAGGTATTGCTGCCAACTTGTCTTTATATATCTGAAAGGTACAGTATCTGGAAGGTATTGCTGCCAACTTGTCTTTATATATCTGAAAGGTACAGTATCTGGAAGGTATTGCTGCCAACTTGTCTTTATATCTGAAAGGTCCAGTATCTGGAAGGTATTGCTGCCAACTTGTCTTTATATATCTGAAAGGTACAGTATCTGGAAGGTATTGCTGCCAACTTGTCTTTATATCTGAAAGGTACAGTATCTGGAAGGTATTGCTGCCAACTTGTCTTTATATATCTGAAAGGTCCAGTATCTGGAAGGTATTGCTGCCAACTTGTCTTTATATATCTGAAAGGTCCAGTATCTGGAAGGTATTGCTGCCAACTTGTCTTTATATCTGAAAGGTCCAGTATCTGGAAGGTATTGCTGCCAACTTGTCTTTATATATCTGAAAGGTACAGTATCTGGAAGGTATTGCTGCCAACTTGTCTTTATATCTGAAAGGTACAGTATCTGGAAGGTATTGCTGCCAACTTGTCTTTATATCTGAAAGGTCCAGTATCTGGAAGGTATTGCTGCCAACTTGTCTTTATATATCTGAAAGGTACAGTATCTGGAAGGTATTGCTGCCAACTTGTCTTTATATATCTGAAAGGTCCAGTATCTGGAAGGTATCGCTGCCAACTTGTCTTTATATCTGAAAGGTACAGTATCTGGAAGGTATTGCTGCCAACTTGTCTTTATATCTGAAAGGTACAGTATCTGGAAGGTATCGCTGCCAACTTGTCTTTATATATCTGAAAGGTCCAGTATCTGGAAGGTATTGCTGCCAACTTGTCTTTATATATCTGAAAGGTCCAGTATCTGGAAGGTATTGCTGCCAACTTGTCTTTATATCTGAAAGGTACAGTATCTGGAAGGTATTGCTGCCAACTTGTCTTTATATCTGAAAGGTCCAGTATCTGGAAGGTATTGCTGCCAACTTGTCTTTATATATCTGAAAGGTACAGTATCTGGAAGGTATTGCTGCCAACTTGTCTTTATATATCTGAAAGGTCCAGTATCTGGAAGGTATTGCTGCCAACTTGTCTTTATATATCTGAAAGGTCCAGTATCTGGAAGGTATTGCTGCCAACTTGTCTTTATATATCTGAAAGGTCCAGTATCTGGAAGGTATTGCTGCCAACTTGTCTTTATATCTGAAAGGTCCAGTATCTGGAAGGTATTGCTGCCAACTTGTCTATATATCTGAAAGGTCCAGTATCTGGAAGGTAATGCTGCCAACTTGTCTTTATATCTGAAAGGTCCAGTATCTGGAAGGTATTGCTGCCAACTTGTCTTTATATATCTGAAAGGTCCAGTATCTGGAAGGTATTGCTGCCAACTTGTCTTTATATCTGAAAGGTACAGTATCTGGAAGGTATTGCTGCCAACTTGTCTTTATATCTGAAAGGTACAGTATTTGGAAGGTATTGCTGCCAACTTGTCTTTATATATCTGAAAGGTACAGTATCTGGAAGGTATTGCTGCCAACTTGTCTTTATATATCTGAAAGGTCCAGTATCTGGAAGGTATTGCTGCCAACTTGTCTTTATATATCTGAAAGGTACAGTATCTGGAAGGTATTGCTGCCAACTTGTCTTTATATATCTGAAAGGTACAGTATCTGGAAGGTATTGCTGCCAACTTGTCTTTATATCTGAAAGGTACAGTATCTGGAAGGTATTGCTGCCAACTTGTCTTTATATATCTGGAAGGTACAGTATCTGGAAGGTATTGCTGCCAACTTGTCTTTATATATCTGAAAGGTACAGTATCTGGAAGGTATTGCTGCCAACTTGTCTTTATATATCTGAAAGGTACAGTATCTGGAAGGTATTGCTGCCAACTTGTCTTTATATATCTGAAAGGTACAGTATCTGGAAGGTATTGCTGCCAACTTGTCTTTATATCTGAAAGGTCCAGTATCTGGAAGGTATTGCTGCCAACTTGTCTTTATATATCTGAAAGGTACAGTATCTGGAAGGTATTGCTGCCAACTTGTCTTTATATATCTGAAAGGTACAGTATCTGGAAGGTATTGCTGCCAACTTGTCTTTATATATCTGAAAGGTACAGTATCTGGAAGGTATTGCTGCCAACTTGTCTTTATATATCTGAAAGGTACAGTATCTGGAAGGTATTGCTGCCAACTTGTCTTTATATATCTGGAAGGTACAGTATCTGGAAGGTATTGCTGCCAACTTGTCTTTATATATCTGAAAGGTACAGTATCTGGAAGGTATTGCTGCCAACTTGTCTTTATATATCTGAAAGGTACAGTATCTGGAAGGTATTGCTGCCAACTTGTCTTTATATCTGAAAGGTACAGTATCTGGAAGATATTGCTGCCAACTTGTCTTTATATATCTGAAAGGTACAGTATCTGGAAGGTATTGCTGCCAACTTGTCTTTATATATCTGAAAGGTACAGTATCTGGAAGGTATTGCTGCCAACTTGTCTTTATATATCTGAAAGGTACAGTATCTGGAAGGTATTGCTGCCAACTTGTCTTTATATATCTGAAAGGTACAGTATCTGGAAGGTATTGCTGCCAACTTGTCTTTATATATCTGAAAGGTACAGTATCTGGAAGGTATCGCTGCCAACTTGTCTTTATATCTGAAAGGTACAGTATCTGGAAGGTATTGCTGCCAACTTGTCTTTATATATCTGAAAGGTACAGTATCTGGAAGGTATCGCTGCCAACTTGTCTTTATATATCTGAAAGGTACAGTATCTGGAAGGTATTGCTGCCAACTTGTCTTTATATATCTGAAAGGTACAGTATCTGGAAGGTATTGCTGCCAACTTGTCTTTATATATCTGAAAGGTACAGTATCTGGAAGGTATTGCTGCCAACTTGTCTTTATATATCTGAAAGGTCCAGTATCTGGAAGGTATTGCTGCCAACTTGTCTTTATATCTGAAAGGTACAGTATCTGGAAGGTATTGCTGCCAACTTGTCTTTATATCTGAAAGGTACAGTATCTGGAAGGTATTGCTGCCAACTTGTCTTTATATATCTGAAAGGTACAGTATCTGGAAGGTATCGCTGCCAACTTGTCTTTATATCTGAAAGGTACAGTATCTGGAAGGTATTGCTGCCAACTTGTCTTTATATATCTGAAAGGTACAGTATCTGGAAGGTATTGCTGCCAACTTGTCTTTATATATCTGAAAGGTACAGTATCTGGAAGGTATTGCTGCCAACTTGTCTTTATATCTGAAAGGTACAGTATCTGGAAGGTATTGCTGCCAACTTGTCTTTATATATCTGAAAGGTACAGTATCTGGAAGGTATCGCTGCCAACTTGTCTTTATATCTGAAAGGTACAGTATCTGGAAGGTATTGCTGCCAACTTGTCTTTATATATCTGAAAGGTACAGTATCTGGAAGGTATTGCTGCCAACTTGTCTTTATATATCTGAAAGGTACAGTATCTGGAAGGTATTGCTGCCAACTTGTCTTTATATATCTGAAAGGTACAGTATCTGGAAGGTATCACTGCCAACTTGTCTTTATATCTGAAAGGTACAGTATCTGGAAGGTATTGCTGCCAACTTGTCTTTATATATCTGAAAGGTCCAGTATCTGGAAGGTATCGCTGCCAACTTGTCTTTATATCTGAAAGGTCCAGTATCTGGAAGGTATTGCTGCCAACTTGTCTTTATATCTGAAAGGTACAGTATCTGGAAGGTATTGCTGCCAACTTGTCTTTATATCTGAAAGGTACAGTATCTGGAAGGTATTGCTGCCAACTTGTCTTTATATATCTGAAAGGTACAGTATCTGGAAGGTATTGCTGCCAACTTGTCTTTATATATCTGAAAGGTACAGTATCTGGAAGGTATCGCTGCCAACTTGTCTTTATATCTGAAAGGTACAGTATCTGGAAGGTATTGCTGCCAACTTGTCTTTATATATCTGAAAGGTACAGTATCTGGAAGGTATTGCTGCCAACTTGTCTTTATATATCTGAAAGGTACAGTATCTGGAAGGTATTGCTGCCAACTTGTCTTTATATCTGAAAGGTACAGTAT
>NW_028164752.1:15000-45000 GCF_964263955.1 Coregonus lavaretus
CACTCCCCAGTCCAACATATTAACGCTCCCCAGTCCAACATATTAACACTCCCCAGTCCAACATATTAACACTCCCCAGTCCAACACTCCCCAGTCCAACATATTAACGCTCCCCAGTCCAACATATTAACGCTCCCCAGTCCAACACTCCCCAGTCCAACATATTAACGCTCCCCAGTCCAACATATTAACACTCCCCAGTCCAACATATTAACACTCCCCAGTCCAACACTCCCCAGTCCAACATATTATCACTCCCCAGTCCAACACATTAACACTCCCCAGTCCAACACTCCCCAGTCCAACATATTAACACTCCCCAGTCCAACATATTAACACTCCCCAGTCCAACATATTAACACTCCCCAGTCCAACATATTAACACTCCCCAGTCCAACATATTAACACTCCCCAGTCCAACATATTAACACTCCCCAGTCCAACATATTAACACTCCCCAGTCCAACATATTAACACTCCCCAGTCCAACACATTAACACTCCCCAGTCCAACATTCCCCAGTCCAACATATTAACACTCCCCAGTCCAACATATTAACACTCCCCAGTCCAACACATTAACACTCCCCAGTCCAACATATTAACACTCCCCAGTCCAACATATTAACACTCCCCAGTCCAACATATTAACACTCCCCAGTCCAACATATTAACACTCCCCAGTCCAACACTCCCCAGTCCAACATATTAACACTCCCCAGTCCAACATATTAACACTCCCCAGTCCAACATATTAACACTCCCCAGTCCAACACTCCCCAGTCCGACATATTAACACTCCCCAGTCCAACATATTAACACTCCCCAGTCCAACATATTAACGCTCCCCAGTCCAACATATTAACGCTCCCCAGTCCAACATATTAACGCTCCCCAGTCCAACATATTAACACTCCCCAGTCCAACATATTAACACTCCCCAGTCCAACATATTAACACTCCCCAGTCCAACATATTAACACTCCCCAGTCCAACATATTAACACTCCCCAGTCCAACATATTAACACTCCCCAGTCCAACATATTAACACTCCCCAGTCCAACATATTAACACTCCCCAGTCCAACATATTAACACTCCCCAGTCCAACATATTAACACTCCCCAGTCCAACATATTAACACTCCCCAGTCCAACACATTAACACTCCCCAGTCCAACATATTAACACTCCCCAGTCCGACATATTAACACTCCCCAGTCCAACATATTAACACTCCCCAGTCCAACATATTAACACTCCCCAGTCCAACACTCCCCAGTCCAACATATTAACACTCCCCAGTCCAACATATTAACACTCCCCAGTCCAACATATTAACACTCCCCAGTCCAACATATTAACACTCCCCAGTCCAACACTCCCCAGTCCAACATATTAACGCTCCCCAGTCCAACATATTAACACTCCCCAGTCCAACATATTAACACTCCCCAGTCCAACATATTAACACTCCCCAGTCCAACATATTAACACTCCCCAGTCCAACATATTAACACTCCCCAGTCCAACACTCCCCAGTCCAACATATTAACGCTCCCCAGTCCAACATATTAACACTCCGCAGTCCAACATATTAACACTCCCCAGTCCAACATATTAACACTCCCCAGTCCAACACTCCCCAGTCCAACATATTAACACTCCCCAGTCCAACATATTAACGCTCCCCAGTCAACACTCCCCAGTCCAACATATTAACACTCCCCAGTCCAACATATTAACACTCCCCAGTCCAACATATTAACGCTCCCCAGTCCAACATATTAACGCTCCCCAGTCCAACATATTAACGCTCCCCAGTCCAACATATTAACACTCCCCAGTCCAACATATTAACGCTCCCCAGTCCGACATATTAACGCTCCCCAGTCCAACATATTAACACTCCCCAGTCCAACATATTAACACTCCCCAGTCCAACATATTAACACTCCCCAGTCCAACATATTAACACTCCCCAGTCCAACATATTAACGCTCCCCACTCCCCAGTCCAACATATTAACACTCCCCAGTCCAACATATTAACACTCCCCAGTCCAACATATTAACACTCCCCAGTCCAACATATTAACACTCCCCAGTCCAACATATTAACACTCCCCAGTCCAACATATTAACACTCCCCAGTCCAACATATTAACACTCCCCAGTCCAACACATTAACACTCCCCAGTCCAACTAATTAACACTCCCCAGTCCAACATATTAACACTCCCCAGTCCAACACTCCCCAGTCCAACATATTAACACTCCCCAGTCCAACATATTAACGCTCCCCAGTCCAACATATTAACGCTCCCCAGTCCAACATATTAACGCTCCCCAGTCCAACATATTAACACTCCCCAGTCCAACATATTAACACTCCCCAGTCCAACATATTAACACTCCCCAGTCCAACATATTAACACTCCCCAGTCCAACATATTAACACTCCCCAGTCCAACACATTAACACTCCCCAGTCCAACTAATTAACACTCCCCAGTCCAACATATTAACACTCCCCAGTCCAACATATTAACACTCCCCAGTCCAACACTCCCCAGTCCAACATATTAACACTCCCCAGTCCAACATATTAACGCTCCCCAGTCCAACATATTAACGCTCCCCAGTCCAACATATTAACGCTCCCCAGTCCAACATATTAACACTCCCCAGTCCAACATATTAACACTCCCCAGTCCAACACATTAACACTCCCCAGTCCAACATATTAACACTCCCCAGTCCAATATATTAACACTCCCCAGTCCAACATATTAACACTCCCCAGTCCAACATATTAACACTTCCCAGTCCAACACTCCCCAGTCCAACATATTAACACTCCCCAGTCCAACATATTAACACTCCCCAGTCCAACATATTAACACTCCCCAGTCCAACACTCCCCAGTCCAACATATTAACACTCCCCAGTCCAACACTCCCCAGTCCAACATATTAACACTCCCCAGTCCAACACATTAACACTCCCCAGTCCAACATATTAACACTCCCCAGTCCAACATATTAACACTCCCCAGTCCAACATATTAACACTCCCCAGTCCAACACTCCCCAGTCCAACATATTAACACTCCCCAGTCCAACATATTAACGCTCCCCAGTCCAACATATTAACGCTCCCCAGTCCAACATATTAACACTCCCCAGTCCAACACTCCCCAGTCCAACATATTAACACTCCCCAGTCCAACATATTAACACTCCCCAGTCCAACATATTAACGCTCCCCAGTCCAACATATTAACACTCCCCAGTCCAACACTCCCCAGTCCAACATATTAACACTCCCCAGTCCAACATATTAACGCTCCCCAGTCCAACATATTAACGCTCCCCAGTCCAACATATTAACACTCCCCAGTCCAACATATTAACGCTCCCCAGTCCAACATATTAACACTCCCCAGTCCAACATATTATCACTCCCCAGTCCAACATATTAACACTCCCCAGTCCAACATATTAACACTCCCCAGTCCAACATATTAACGCTCCCCAGTCCAACATATTAACGCTCCCCAGTCCAACATATTAACGCTCCCCAGTCCAACATGTTAACGCTCCCCAGTCCAACATATTAACGCTCCCCAGTCCAACATATTAACGCTCCCCAGTCCAACATATTAACGCTCCCCAGTCCAACATATTAACGCTCCCCAGTCCAACATATTAACACTCCCCAGTCCAACACATTAACGCTCCCCAGTCCAACACATTAACGCTCCCCAGTCCAACACTCCCCAGTCCAACATATTAACGCTCCCCAGTCCAACACTCCCCAGTCCAACATATTAACACTCCCCAGTCCAACACTCCCCAGTCCAACATATTAACACTCCCCAGTCCGACATATTAACACTCCCCAGTCCAACATATTAACACTCCCCAGTCCAACATATTAACACTCCCCAGTCCAACATATTAACGCTCCCCAGTCCGATATTTTAACACTCCCCAGTCCAACACTCCCCAGTCCAACATATTAACACTCCCCAGTCCAACATATTAACACTCCCCAGTCCAACATATTAACACTCCCCAGTCCAACACTCCCCAGTCCAACATATTAACGCTCCCCAGTCCAACACTCCCCAGTCCAACATATTAACACTCCCCAGTCCAACATATTAACGCTCCCCAGTCCATCATATTAACACTCCCCAGTCCAACATATTAACACTCCCCAGTCCAACATATTAACACTCCCCAGTCCAACATATTAACACTCCCCAGTCCAACATATTAACACTCCCCAGTCCAACACTCCCCAGTCCAACATATTAACACTCCCCAGTCCAACGTATTAACACTCCCCAGTCCAACATATTAACGCTCCCCAGTCCCCAGTCCAACATATTAACACTCCCCAGTCCAACATATTAACACTCCCCAGTCCAACACTCCCCAGTCCAACATATTAACACTCCCCAGTCCAACATATTAACACTCCCCAGTCCAACATATTAACACTCCCCAGTCCAACATATTAACACTCCCCAGTCCAACATATTAACACTCCCCAGTCCAACATATTAACACTCCCCAGTCCAAGATATTAACACTCCCCAGTCCAACATATTAACACTCCCCAGTCCATCATATTAACACTCCCCAGTCCAACATATTAACACTCCCCAGTCCAACATATTAACACTCCCCAGTCCAACATATTAACACTCCCCAGTCCAACACTCCCCAGTCCAACATATTAACGCTCCCCAGTCCAACATATTAACGCTCCCCAGTCCAACATATTAACACTCCCCAGTCCAACATATTAACACTCCCCAGTCCAACATATTAACACTCCCCAGTCCAACACTCCCCAGTCCAACAAATTAACACTCCCCAGTCCAACACTCCCCAGTCCAACATATTAACACTCCCCAGTCCAACATATTAACACTCCCCAGTCCAACATATTAACACTCCCCAGTCCAACACTCCCCAGTCCGACATATTAACACTCCCCAGTCCAACATATTAACACTCCCCAGTCCAACACTCCCCAGTCCAACATATTAACACTCCCCAGTCCAACATATTAACACTCCCCAGTCCAACATATTAACACTCCCCAGTCCAACACTCCCCAGTCCAACATATTAACGCTCCCCAGTCCAACATATTAACGCTCCCCAGTCCGACACATTAACACTCCCCAGTCCAACATATTAACACTCCCCAGTCCAACATATTAACACTCCCCAGTCCAACACATTAACACTCCCCAGTCCAACACATTAACGCTCCCCAGTCCAACATATTAACGCTCCCCAGTCCAACACTCCCCAGTCCAACATATTAACGCTCCCCAGTCCAACACTCCCCAGTCCAACATATTAACACTCCCCAGTCCAACACTCCCCAGTCCAACATATTAACACTCCCCAGTCCAACATATTAACACTCCCCAGTCCAACATATTAACACTCCCCAGTCCAACATATTAACGCTCCCCAGTCCAACATATTAACACTCCCCAGTCCAACATATTATCACTCCCCAGTCCAACATATTAACACTCCCCAGTCCGACACATTAACGCTCCCCAGTCCAACATATTAACGCTCCCCAGTCCAACACTCCCCAGTCCAACATATTAACACTCCCCAGTCCAACACTCCCCAGTCCAACATATTATCACTCCCCAGTCCAACATATTAACACTCCCCAGTCCGACATATTAACACTCCCCAGTCCAACATATTAACGCTCCCCAGTCCAACACTCCCCAGTCCAACATATTAACACTCCCCAGTCCAACACTCCCCAGTCCAACATATTATCACTCCCCAGTCCAACATATTATCACTCCCCAGTCCAACATATTAACACTCCCCAGTCCAACACTCCCCAGTCCAACATATTAACACTCCCCAGTCCGACATATTAACACTCCCCAGTCCAACATATTAACGCTCCCCAGTCCAACATATTAACACTCCCCAGTCCAACATATTAACACTCCCCAGTCCAACATATTAACACTCCCCAGTCCAACATATTAACACTCCCCAGTCCGACATATTAACACTCCCCAGTCCACAGTCCAACATATTAACACTCCCCAGTCCAACACTCCCCAGTCCAACATATTAACACTCCCCAGTCCAACATATTAACACTCCCCAGTCCAACATATTAACACTCCCCAGTCCAACATATTTACACTCCCCAGTCCAACATATTAACACTCCCCAGTCCAACATATTAACACTCCCCAGTCCAACATATTAACGCTCCCCAGTCCAACATATTAACGCTCCCCAGTCCGACATATTAACGCTCCCCAGTCCAACACTCCCCAGTCCAACATATTTACACTCCCCAGTCCAACATATTAACACTCCCCAGTCAAACATATTAACACTCCCCAGTCCAACATATTAACGCTCCCCAGTCCAACATATTAACGCTCCCCAGTCCGACATATTAACGCTCCCCAGTCCAACACTCCCCAGTCCAACATATTAACACTCCCCAGTCCAACACTCCCCAGTCCAACATATTATCACTCCCCAGTCCAACATATTAACACTCCCCAGTCCGACATATTAACACTCCCCAGTCCAACATATTAACGCTCCCCAGTCCAACACTCCCCAGTCCAACATATTAACACTCCCCAGTCCAACACTCCCCAGTCCAACATATTATCACTCCCCAGTCCAACATATTAACACTCCCCAGTCCAACACTCCCCAGTCCAACATATTAACACTCCCCAGTCCGACATATTAACACTCCCCAGTCCAACATATTAACGCTCCCCAGTCCAACATATTAACACTCCCCAGTCCAACATATTAACACTCCCCAGTCCAACATATTAACACTCCCCAGTCCAACATATTAACACTCCCCAGTCCAACATATTAACACTCCCCAGTCCAACATATTAACACTCCCCAGTCCGACATATTAACACTCCCCAGTCCACAGTCCAACATATTAACACTCCCCAGTCCAACACTCCCCAGTCCAACATATTAACACTCCCCAGTCCAACATATTAACACTCCCCAGTCCAACATATTAACACTCCCCAGTCCAACATATTTACACTCCCCAGTCCAACATATTAACACTCCCCAGTCCAACATATTAACACTCCCCAGTCCAACATATTAACACTCCCCAGTCCAACATATTAACGCTCCCCAGTCCAACATATTAACGCTCCCCAGTCCGACATATTAACGCTCCCCAGTCCAACACTCCCCAGTCCAACATATTAACACTCCCCAGTCCAACACTCCCCAGTCCAACATATTATCACTCCCCAGTCCAACATATTAACACTCCCCAGTCCGACATATTAACACTCCCCAGTCCAACATATTAACGCTCCCCAGTCCAACACTCCCCAGTCCAACATATTAACACTCCCCAGTCCAACACTCCCCAGTCCAACATATTATCACTCCCCAGTCCAACATATTAACACTCCCCAGTCCAACACTCCCCAGTCCAACATATTAACACTCCCCAGTCCGACATATTAACACTCCCCAGTCCAACATATTAACGCTCCCCAGTCCAACATATTAACACTCCCCAGTCCAACATATTAACGCTCCACAGTCCAACATATTAACGCTCCCCAGTCCGACATATTAACGCTCCCCAGTCCAACATATTAACGCTCCCCAGTCCAACATATTAACACTCCCCAGTCCAACATATTAACACTCCCCAGTCCAACATATTAACACTCCCCAGTCCAACATATTAACACTCCCCAGTCCAACATATTAACACTCCCCAGTCCGACATATTAACACTCCCCAGTCCACAGTCCAACATATTAACACTCCCCAGTCCAACACTCCCCAGTCCAACATATTAACACTCCCCAGTCCAACATATTAACACTCCCCAGTCCAACATATTAACACTCCCCAGTCCAACATATTAACACTCCCCAGTCCAACATATTAACACTCCCCAGTCCAACATATTAACACTCCCCAGTCCAACATATTAACACTCCCCAGTCCAACATATTAACACTCCCCAGTCCAACATATTAACGCTCCCCAGTCCAACATATTAACGCTCCCCAGTCCGACATATTAACACTCCCCAGTCCACAGTCCAACATATTAACACTCCCCAGTCCAACACTCCCCAGTCCAACATATTAACACTCCCCAGTCCAACATATTAACACTCCCCAGTCCAACATATTAACACTCCCCAGTCCAACACTCCCCAGTCCAACATATTAACACTCCCCAGTCCAACACATTAACACTCCCCAGTCCAACACTCCCCAGTCCAACATATTAACACTCCCCAGTCCAACATATTAACACTCCCCAGTCCAACATATTAACACTCCCCAGTCCAACACTCCCCAGTCCAACATATTAACACTCCCCAGTCCAACACATTAACACTCCCCAGTCCAACACTCCCCAGTCCAACATATTAACACTCCCCAGTCCAACATATTAACACTCCCCAGTCCAACATATTAACACTCCCCAGTCCAACATATTAACACTCCCCAGTCCAACATATTAACACTCCCCAGTCCAACATATTAACACTCCCCAGTCCAACATATTAACACTCCCCAGTCCAACATATTAACACTCCCCAGTCCAACATATTAACACTCCCCAGTCCAACATATTAACACTCCCCAGTCCAACATATTAACACTCCCCAGTCCAACATATTAACACTCCCCAGTCCAACATATTAACACTCCCCAGTCCAACATATTAACACTCCCCAGTCCAACACTCCCCAGTCCAACATATTAACGCTCCCCAGTCCAACATATTAACACTCCCCAGTCCAACATATTAACACTCCCCAGTCCAACATATTAACACTCCCCAGTCCAACATATTAACACTCCCCAGTCCAACGCTCCCCAGTCCAACATATTAACACTCCCCAGTCCAACATATTAACACTCCCCAGTCCAACACTCCCCAGTCCAACATATTAACACTCCCCAGTCCAACATATTAACACTCCCCAGACCAAGATATTCACGGAACAAGGGCGTCTTACTCGTAGACCAGCAGCGGCAGGTGATTTGATTGGCAGTTCCCGCATTCCAAACTATTGGCCGCGTGGCAGTGACAGGCACATTGGACAGCCAATCCCCTCACAGCCACGCCCCTCTGGAAGGAGGCGTACTCCATTGATAACTCCTCCCCCAACTGCAGCAGTAAGGACTCTGCACACAGAACACAGACGTGTGTGTGTGTGTGTGTTTGTGCCTGTGTGTGTTTGTGTGTGTGTGTGTGTGTGCCTGTGTGTGTGTGTGTGTGCCTGTGTGTGTTTGTGTTTGTGCCTGTGTGTGTGTGTGTGTGCGCCTGTGTGTGTGTGTGCGCCTGTGTGTGTGTGTGTTTGTGTGTGTGCCTGTGTGTGTGTGTGTGTGCGCCTGTGTGTGTGTGTGTGTGTGCGCCTGTGTGTGTGTGTGTGTGTGTGTGTGTGTGTGCCTGTGTGTGTGCGCCTGTGTGTGTGTGTGTGTGTGTGTGTGTGTGTGTGCCTGTGTGTGTGCGCCTGTGTGTGTGTGTGTGTGTGCGCCTGTGTGTGTGTGTGTGTGTGTGTGTGTGCCTGTGTGTGTGCGCCTGTGTGTGTGCCTGTGTGTGTGTAGTGGTAACGTGGGGTATAGACCACAGGAGGTTGGTGACTCCTTAATTAGGGAGGCAAGGCTGGTGGTAAAGGCTGGAGCGGAATCAGAGGAACGGTGTCCAATACATCAGACACATGGTTTCCATGGTGATGCCATTCCACTGGCTCCGTTCCAGCCATTATTATGAGCCGTCCTCCCCTCAGCAGCCTCCACTGGTGGACATTGGGTGTGTTTGTCTCAGTGTGTGTGTGTGTATCTGGATGTGAGTGTGTGCGTTTGTCTCAGTGTGTGTGTGTGTATCTGGATGTGAGTGTGTGCGTTTGTCTCAGTGTGTGTGTGTGTGTGTGTGTGTATCTGGATGTGAGTGTGTGCGTTTGTCTCAGTGTGTGTGTGTGTGTGTGTGTGTGTGTGTGTATCTGGATGTGAGTGTGTGCGTTTGTCTCAGTGTGTGTGTGTGTATCTGGATGTGAGTGTGTGCGTTTGTCTCAGTGTGTGTACCTGCCAGTCGGAGTTCGTTGTCGATCTCCAGCAGGTTGAAGTTAAACATCTGCAAATTAAACTTTATTGAAAATGCATTTACCCAGAAGGTGAACAGATAAAATACAAAATAGAGATGGAGCCTGATTCCGCAACGGCACCCTGCTCCCAAAGGGCTCTGGTCAAAAGCACTCACCTATTTAAGGAATCGGGGGGCCATTCGGGACACATTCATAGTGTATTTAAAGGGTTAAACTGACCTGAAGGTCAAGGGTTAAACTGACCTGAAGGTTAAGGGTTAACTGACCTGAAGGTTAAAGGGTTAAACTGACCTGGAGGTTAAGGGTTAAACTGACCTGAAGGTTAAGGGTTAAACTGACCTGAAGGTTAAGGGTTAAACTGACCTGAAGGTTAAGGGTTAAACTGACCTGAAGGTTAAGGGTTAAACTGACCTGAAGGTTAAGGGTTAAACTGACCTGAAGGTTAAGGGTTAAACTGACCTGAAGGTTAAGGGTTAAACTGACCTGAAGGTTAAGGGTTAAACTGACCTGAAGGTAAAGGGTTAAACTGACCTGAAGGTTAAGGGTTAAACTGACCTGAAGGTTAAGGGTTAAACTGACCTGAAGGTTAAGGGTTAAACTGACCTGAAGGTTAAGGGTTAAACTGACCTGAAGGTTAAGGGTTAAACTGACCTGAAGGTTAAGGGTTAAACTGACCTGAAGGTTAAGGGTTAAACTGACCTGAAGGTTAAGGGTTAAACCGACCTGGAGGTTAAGGGTTAAACCGACCTGAAGGTTAAGGGTTAAACCGACCTGAAGGTTAAGGGTTAAACTGACCTGAAGGTTAAGGGTTAAACTGACCTGGAGGTTAAGGGTTAAACTGACCTGAAGGTTAAGGGTTAAACTGACCTGAAGGTTAAGGGTTAAACTGACCTGAAGGTAAAGGGTTAAACTGACCTGAAGGTATCCCAGAACCACCTTGTCTCGCTTGCTGCTCCAGAACACACTCTTCTTATGGGCGTTACAGTGACAGACTCCTGACGCACTCCACACAGAACACTACACACACACCACACACAAATACAACACACACACACAACACACAACACGCACACAGATACAGAGGAATGAAAAGCTCTTGGTTAGCCGATTGCAATCACCACCACAGCTCTTGGTTAGCCGATTGCAATCACCACCGCACCGCAGCTCTTGGTTAGCCAATTGCAATCACCACCACACCGCAGCTCTTGGTTAGCCGATTGCAATCAACACCACAGCTCTTGGTTAGCCAATTGCAATCAACACTGCAATCACCACCACAACTCTTGGTTAGCCGATTGTAATCAACACCACAGCTCTTGGTTAGCCGATTGTAATCAACACCACAGCTCTTGGTTAGCCGATTGCAATCACCACCACACGACAGCTCTTGGTTAGCCGATTGCAATCACCACCACAGCTCTTGGTTAGCCGATTGCAATCACCACCACAGCTCTTGGTTAGCCGATTGCAATCACCACCACAGCTCTTGGTTAGCCGATTGCAATCACCACCACAGCTCTTGGTTAGCCGATTGCAATCACCACCACAGCTCTTGGTTAGCCGATTGCAATCACCACCGCACCGCAGCTCTTGGTTAGCCGATTGTAATCACCGCCGCAGCTCTTGGTTAGCCGATTGCAATCACCACCACAGCTCTTGGTTAGCCGATTGCAATCACCACCACAGCTCTTGGTTAGCCGATTGCAATCACCACCACAGCTCTTGGTTAGCCGATTGCAATCACCACCACAGCTCTTGGTTAGCCGATTGCAATCACCACCACAGCTCTTGGTTAGCCGATTGCAATCACCACCGCACCGCAGCTCTTGGTTAGCCGATTGCAATCACCACCACAGCTCTTGGTTAGCCGATTGCAATCACCACCGCACCGCAGCTCTTGGTTAGCCGATTGCAATCACCACCACAGCTCTTGGTTAGCCGATTGCAATCAACACCACAGCTCTTGGTTAGCCGATTGCAATCAACACTGCAATCAACACCACAGCTCTTGGTTAGCCGATTGCAATCACCACCACAGCTCTTGGTTAGCCGATTGCAATCAACACCACAGCTCTTGGTTAGCCGATTGCAATCAACACTGCAATCAACACCACAGCTCTTGGTTAGCCGATTGCAATCACCACCACAGCTCTTGGTTAGCCGATTGCAATCACCACCACAGCTCTTGGTTAGCCGATTGCAATCAACACTGCAATCACCACCACAACTCTTGGTTAGCCGATTGCAATCACCACCACAGCTCTTGGTTAGCCGATTGCAATCACCACCACAGCTCTTGGTTAGCCGATTGCAATCACCACCACAGCTCTTGGTTAGCCGATTGCAATCACCACCACAGCTCTTGGTTAGCCGATTGCAATCACCACCACAGCTCTTGGTTAGCCGATTGCAATCACCACCACAGCTCTTGGTTAGCCGATTGCAATCAACACCACAGCTCTTGGTTAGCCGATTGTAATCAACACCACCACAAACGTAACAAATGGGTTTCTGATGATTCTCTTAAATTCTTCTCTCAATCCACACACACACACACACACACACACACACCTTCACGTCTCTCACACACACACTCACCTCCGAGGCGACCTTGTCACAGACGTAACAGAAGCACTGGTGACAGAAGAGCTGGTTGGATTCTACTGGTCCTTTTACATCACTGTCTGTTAGTCTGGAGGAGAGGAGACACACTGATGTTAATTAACCCTAAGTACCAGGAGGAGTGATTACTGTAACCAGGAGGAGTGATTACTGTAACCAGGAGGAGTGATTACTGTAACCAGGAGGAGTGATAACTGTAACCGGGAGGGGTGCTTACTGTAACCGGGAGGGGTGCTTACTGTAACCGGGAGGAGTGATAACTGTAACCAGGAGGAGTGATAACTGTACTCAGGAGGGGTGATAACTGTAACCAGGAGGGGTGATAACTGTAACCAGGAGGGGTGATAACTGTAACCAGGAGGAGTGATAACTGTAACCAGGAGGAGTGATAACTGTAATCAGGAGGAGTGATTACTGTAACCAGGAGGAGTGATTACTGTAACCAGGAGGAGTGATAACTGTAACCAGGAGGAGTGTGTGACTCACGTGAAGGTGTGTGTGGGACAGTCATAGCGTGCGTGAGGCAGCACCTCTCCTCTCCGACAGAAGGTGATGACCAGGTCCTCGTCTCCTCCAGGATCACGTGATCTGCTGCAGATAGGCTGATCCACTGCTGCTGTGGTGGTGGCTGGAGAGAACACAGTGGTGGATAGAGAGAACACAGTGGTGGTGGATAGAGAGAACACAGTGGTGGATAGTGTCGTAGTAAATATATAATGTTATAGCTTGGTCTGACTAAAATCTTGTGCATGACCCATTTTGTGTTGGGCCTTTGTATTCAATACAATGCACAAAAGAGTCCTATCTTGTCAGCCTTATCAGCAGGTGGCTAAGGACAACACCCACGCCATAGGTCTCTCAGTTCTTCCAACTCACGAGTTCTTGCTCTGAGGACACACACACACACACCCCCACACACACACACACATACACACACACACACACACACACATACACACACACACACACATACACACACATACACACACATACACACACACACACACACACACACACACACACACACACACACACACACAAAAATCCCCTTCTCTTAGGCTGAACATCTGAAGACAGAGAACCCGACTCAGAGCCAATGCAACAGTGATACTAACCTGGAGGGGACCTCGCCCAACTCATCAGGACCAATCAGAAGATCAGAACTACTAGATTCAACCTACTTCATTTTATTGTATAAAATGTCAGCACACAATGTTTCGGGGCTCTCTCAGATATCTCCCTACGAGATTGACGAACGGGTCCGTGCACGCGATTCCAGATATCTTTACCTCTGAATAAACTGCCTTATATTATACAATTATCCACCTTGTCCAAAAGTCTCTACTTGGTCTCCGTTCTCCAGTAAACTTGTTTTATCAACAATAGAGAGAACACAGTGGTGGTGGATAGAGAGAACACAGTGGTGGTGGATAGAGAGAACACAGTGGTGGTGGATAGAGAGAACACAGTGGTGGTGGTGGATAGAGAGAACACAGTGGTGGTGGATAGAGAGAACAGTGGTGGTGGATAGAGAGAACACAGTGGTGGTGGTGGATAGAGAGAACACAGTGGTGGATAGAGATAACACAGTGGTGGATAGAGATAACACAGTGGTGGATAGAGAGAACACAGTGGTGGATAGAGAGAACACAGTGGTGGATAGAGAGAACACAGTGGTGGTGGTGGATAGAGAGAACACAGTGGTGGTGGTGGATAGAGAGAACACAGTGGTGGATAGAGAGAACACAGTGGTGGATAGAGAGAACACAGTGGTGGATAGAGAGAACACAGTGGTGGTGGTGGATAGAGAGAACACAGTGGCGGTGGTGGATAGAGAGAACACAGTGGTGGTGGATAGAGAGAACACAGTGGTGGTGGATAGAGAGAACACAGTGGTGGTGGATAGAGAGAACACAGTGGTGGTGGTGGATAGAGAGAACACAGTGGTGGATAGAGAGAACACAGTGGTGGATAGAGATAACACAGTGGTGGATAGAGATAACACAGTGGTGGATAGAGAGAACACAGTGGTGGATAGAGAGAACACAGTGGTGGTGGTGGATAGAGAGAACACAGTGGTGGTGGTGGATAGAGAGAACACAGTGGTGGATAGAGAGAACACAGTGGTGGATAGAGAGAACACAGTGGTGGATAGAGAGAACACAGTGGTGGTGGTGGATAGAGAGAACACAGTGGTGGATAGAGAGAACACAGTGGTGGATAGAGAGAACACAGTGGTGGATAGAGAGAACACAGTGGTGGTGGATAGAGAGAACACAGTGGTGGATAGAGAGAACACAGTGGTGGATAGAGAGAACACAGTGGTGGATAGAGAGAACACAGTGGTGGTGGTGGATAGAGAGAACACAGTGGTGGTGGTGGTGGATAGAGAGAACACAGTGGTGGTGGTGGATAGAGAGAACACAGTGGTGGTGGTGGATAGAGAGAACACAGTGGTGGCGGATAGAGAGAACACAGTGGTGGTGGATAGAGAGAACACAGTGGTGGTGGATAGAGAGAACACAGTGGTGGTGGATAGAGAGAACACAGTGGTGGTGGTGGATAGAGAGAACACAGTGGTGGTGGATAGAGAGAACACAGTGGTGGTGGATAGAGAGAACACAGTGGTGGATAGAGAGAACACAGTGGTGGATAGAGAGAACACAGTGGCGGATAGAGAGAACACAGTGGTGGATAGAGAGAACACAGTGGTGGATAGAGAGAACACAGTGGTGGATAGAGAGAACACAGTGGTGGTGGTGGATAGAGAGAACACAGTGGTGGTGGTGGATAGAGAGAACACAGTGGTGGTGGTGGATAGAGAGAACACAGTGGTGGTGGTGGATAGAGAGAACACAGTGGTGGATAGAGAGAACACAGTGGTGGTGGTGGATAGAGAGAACACAGTGGTGGTGGTGGATAGAGAGAACACAGTGGTGGTGGTGGATAGAGAGAACACAGTGGTGGATAGAGAGAACACAGTGGTGGATAGAGAGAACACAGTGGTGGATAGAGAGAACACAGTGGTGGATAGAGAGAACACAGTGGCGGATAGAGAGAACACAGTGGTGGATAGAGAGAACACAGTGGTGGATAGAGAGAACACCGTGGCGGTGGTGGATAGAGAGAACACAGTGGCGGATAGAGAGAACACAAAACATTAGGAACACCTTCCTAATATCTCTGGAAATGATGCAGACAATTACATGAATGGAAGCTACAATCTATCTGCAGTATTAATGCTGATCTACCCCCTAAAAGAGCAGGTGTTCCTAATGTTTTGTACACTGTGTATATATACACACACACTGCTGCAGTGTTGGCTAGAGTGTTAACCCAAAGTGCTGCAGTGTTGGCTAGAGAATTAGCACATTATACACACACATTATATACACACATTAAGCAGACCTACCCACAGTTGCTATCCTATTGCCTTCATCAATATAACATTCAGTTTACAGACTGATTCAGAGCTCAGACAAGCACGTCATGTTTGCAGTTGATTATTCTAAGCACAACTCAGACTTCTGCTCAAATCACTAAATGATTTATTATTATATTTGATAGGACCTCGGAAGTTGAAAGAGACTCAAGTCAATCGGCCTGTTAGTGATTTTCTTAATAAAGGAATGTATTTCCTCCGTATTAGAATGAAGCCCGTCAGCCTTGCTGCGGCTGCATTGAACTGACCATGTAGAAAGCGCTGGACTGAGTTCACAGAGAGGTTGACACTCCAGATTTAGGAAGCGCTGACCTGCTTTTCTGACCATGTAGAAAGCGCTGGACTAAGTTCACAGAGAGGTTGACACTCCAGATTTAGGAAGCGCTGACCTGCTTTTCTGACCATGTAGAAAGCGCTGGACTAAGTTCACAGAGAGGTTGACACTCCAGATTTAGGAAGCGCTGACCTGCTTTTCTGACCATGTAGAAAGCGCTGGACTAAGTTCACAGAGAGGTTGACACTCCAGATTTAGGAAGCGCTGACCTGCTTTTCTGACCATGTAGAAAGCGCTGGACTAAGTTCACAGAGAGGTTGACACTCCAGATTTAGGAAGCACTGACCTGCTTTTCTGACCATGTAGAAAGCGCTGGACTAAGTTCACAGAGAGGTTGACACTCCAGATTTAGGAAGCGCTGACCTGCTTTTCTGACCATGTAGAAAGCGCTGGACTAAGTTCACAGAGAGGTTGACACTCCAGATTTAGGAAGCGCTGACCTGCTTTTCTGACCATGTAGAAAGCGCTGGACTAAGTTCACAGAGAGGTTGACACTCCAGATTTAGGAAGCACTGACCTGCTTTTCTGACCATGTAGAAAGCGCTGGACTAAGTTCACAGAGAGGTTGACACTCCAGATTTAGGAAGCGCTGACCTGCTTTTCTGAGTTTCCTCTCCCTTACACACTGTTGTTTTTGCTGACGTCTTACCGTTGTTCTGGATGTCTTCGACAATGTAGACGGAGTCGTTGATGGACACATCATCATCATCATCACTGAGAATGATCACCACGTCTTCTGGATTCATGTCTCCAAACCAAACACCTGCAAAATATATCTACATATCCACACACTGCATTGTATATCCTCCACTATAAAATGTACTTGGTGGATAAGTTGAATGCACCAATGTGTAAGTCGCTCTGGATAAGAGCGTCTGCTAAATGACGTAAATGAAAAATGTAATAAAGTTGATTCTGATTCAGTCCAACTAACGTTAACTAGAATAACATGACACTTCAATGATCTGTAGCCAACTAGCTAAAGTTAGCTAGTTAGGAGAAGAAGAAAAAAATACTTTCAATTCTGACTGGTGGAGATAACTAGCTAATTAATGAAGGGCACAAGAGGCTAGTTAATCATATTCAATATCTAACCAACTACCTCAGCCATGACACAACCCCAACCAGCACTTTGACCAGAGAAAACACATGTCCTTTCTACGGTCTGTGATTTAACCAAACGTTAGCATACCTAACTACCTACCTAACTAACTACCTACCTAGCTAGCTAACTAACAACAGTTGATTGAAACGCTTGCTAGCTCCAAAACGTATCAAAGCGAGCGTGGCTAGTTAGTTAACGTTAGCGTACCTAGTTGAAAATACAGTTATAAAACGTGACAGAATCGATTATTAAAGAAAACGTTGTACCGTAATAAAATACAATACTTTTTTTTACATGAGAGCGACACCGTTAGATGTCATATAACGAGCAATTTAAAGTAGTTGATCCCCAAAGCGACAGCCGCAGCGCCTCACAGACCTTCCTTCCTGTTTCCTTTCCCGCCGTGTTTACAAACTTCACACCGGATGTGACGGATACGGCGTCACCTGGGCGACAGATTGGCAGGAATTATTTCAGAAAAGTACGAGGGGTGCCAATATTATTTGGCCACATCTGTATTATCACCGATGGCTGCAAATATTGAGGCGGCTTATTCTAATGCTTACTCTATAATAATGCACTATCCTAGATCTGGCTAATTCTAATGCTTAAATAGTAATATAATAATAATAATAATAATATGCCATTTAGCAGACGCTTTTATCCAAAGCGACTTACAGTCATGCGTGCATACATTTTGTGTATGGGTGGTCCCGGGGATCGAACCCACTACCCTGGCGTTACAAGTGCCGTGCTCTACCAGCTGAGCTACAGAGGCTTACCCTATAATAATGCACTATCCTAGATCTGGCTAATTCTAATGCTTACCCCATAATAATGAACTATACTAGATCTGGCTAATTCTAATGCTTACCCTATAATAATGCACTATCCTAGATCTGGTTTATTCTAATGCTCACCCTATAATAATGAACTATCCTAGATCTGGCTTATTCTAATGCTTACCCTATAATAATGAACTATCTTAGATCTGGCTAATTCTAATGCTTACCCATAATAATGCACTATCCTAGATCTGGCTAATTCTAATGCTTACCCCATAATAATGCACTATCCTAGATCTGGCTAATTCTAATGCTTACCCTATAATAATGAACTATCCTAGATCTGGCTAATTCTAATGCTTACCCTATAATAATGCACTATCCTAGATCTGGCTCATTCTAATGCTTACCCTATAATAATGCACTATCCTAGATCTGGCTTATTCTAATGGTTACCCTATAATAATGAACTATCCTAGATCTGGCTAATTCTAATGCTTACCCTATAATAATGCATTATCCTAGATCTGGCTAATTCTAATGCTTACCCTATAATAATGAACTATCCTAGATCTGGCTCATTCTAATGCTTACCCTATAATAATGCACTATCCTAGATCTGGCTAATTCTAATGCTTACCCTAAAATAATGAACTATCTTAGATCTGGCTTATTCTAATGCTTATCCCAAAATAATGAACTATCTTAGATCTGGCTTATTCTAATGCTTATCCCAAAATAATGAACTATCCTAGATCTGGCTAATTCTAATGCTTACCCTATAATAATGCACTATCCTAGATCTGGCTCATTCTAATGCTTACCCTATAATAATGCACTATCCTAGATCTGGCTTATTCTAATGGTTACCCTATAATAATGAACTATCCTAGATCTGGCTAATTCTAATGCTTACCCTATAATAATGCATTATCCTAGATCTGGCTAATTCTAATGCTTACCCTATAATAATGAACTATCCTAGATCTGGCTCATTCTAATGCTTACCCTATAATAATGCACTATCCTAGATCTGGCTAATTCTAATGCTTACCCTAAAATAATGAACTATCTTAGATCTGGCTTATTCTAATGCTTATCCCAAAATAATGAACTATCTTAGATCTGGCTTATTCTAATGCTTACCCTATAATAATGAACTATCTTAGATCTGGCTTATTCTAATGCTTACCCCATAATAATGAACTATCCTAGATCTGGCTAATTCTAATGCTTACCCCATAATAATGAACTATCTTAGATCTGGCTTATTCTAATGCTTATCCCAAAATAATGAACTATCTTAGATCTGGCTTATTCTAATGCTTATCCCAAAATAATGAACTATCTTAGATCTGGCTTATTCTAATGCTTACCCTATAATAATGAACTATCCTAGATCTGGCTTATTCTAATGCTTACCCTATAATAATGAACTATCCTAGATCTGGCTCATTCTAATGCTTACCCTATAATAATGAACTATCTTAGATCTGGCTCATTCTAATGCTTACCCTATAATTATGAACTATCCTAGATCTGGCTAATTCTAATGCTTACCCCATAATAATGAACTATCCTAGATCTGGCTAATTCTAATGCTTACCCTATAATAATGAACTATCCTAGATCTGGCTTATTCTAATGCTTACCCTATAATAATGAACTATCCTAGATCTGGCTCATTCTAATGCTTACCCTATAATAATGAACTATCCTAGATCTGGCTAATTCTAATGCTTACCCCATAATAATGAACTATACTAGATCTGGCTAATTCTAATGCTTACCCCATAATAATGCACTATCCTAGATCTGGCTAATTCTAATGCTTACCCCATAATAATGCACTATCCTAGATCTGGCTAATTCTAATGCTTACCCTATAATAATGAACTATCCTAGATCTGGCTAATTCTAATGCTTACCCTATAATAATGCACTATCCTAGATCTGGCTCATTCTAATGCTTACCCTATAATAATGCACTATCCTAGATCTGGCTTATTCTAATGGTTACCCTATAATAATGAACTATCCTAGATCTGGCTAATTCTAATGCTTACCCTATAATAATGCATTATCCTAGATCTGGCTAATTCTAATGCTTACCCTATAATAATGAACTATCCTAGATCTGGCTCATTCTAATGCTTACCCTATAATAATGCACTATCCTAGATCTGGCTAATTCTAATGCTTACCCTATAATAATGAACTATCCTAGATCTGGCTAATTCTAATGCTTACCCTATAATAATGCACTATCCTAGATCTGGCTAATTCTAATGCTTACCCTATAATAATGCACTATCCTAGATCTGGCTTATTCTTAATGCACTATCCTAGATCTGGCTAATTCTAATGCTTACCCCATAATAATGCACTATCCTAGATCTGGCTAATTCTAATGCTTACCCTATAATAATGAACTATCCTAGATCTGGCTAATTCTAATGCTTACCCTATAATAATGCACTATCCTAGATCTGGCTAATTCTAATGCTTACCCTATAATAATGCACTATCCTAGATCTGGCTAATTCTAATGCTTACCCTATAATAATGCACTATCCTAGATCTGGCTAATTCTAATGCTTACCCTATAATAATGAACTATCCTAGATCTGGCTAATTCTAATGCTTACCCCATAATAATGCACTATCCTAGATCTGGCTTATTCTAATGCTTACCCTATAATAATGCACTATCCTAGATCTGGCTTATTCTTAATGCACTATCCTAGATCTGGCTAATTCTAATGCTTACCCCATAATAATGCACTATCCTAGATCTGGCTAATTCTAATGCTTACCCTATAATAATGAACTATCCTAGATCTGGCTAATTCTAATGCTTACCCTATAATAATGCACTATCCTAGATCTGGCTAATTCTAATGCTTACCCTATAATAATGCACTATCCTAGATCTGGCTAATTCTAATGCTTACCCTATAATAATGCACTATCCTAGATCTGGCTAATTCTAATGCTTACCCTATAATAATGAACTATCCTAGATCTGGCTAATTCTAATGCTTACCCCATAATAATGCACTATCCTAGATCTGGCTTATTCTAATGCTTACCCTATAATAATGCACTATCCTAGATCTGGCTTATTCTTAATGCACTATCCTAGATCTGGCTAATTCTAATGCACATGTTGTTACACCATGAAATATATTGAGGCAGAAATGACAGACAGTAGCCCAAAGTTAGCAAAATATAACTTCATTTATTGAACATGAAATGATACAGGCCTATGTAGGCCTAGCCTGTACCGTAGGTATCATTTAATGCAGTCATATCTCAGTTTTTCATTTGAAGCATCATTTTATCCTTCGCATGTTTGTAACAATTTCAAAAGACATTGGGCAACGTTGTATTTGTAGTCAACTTCGTTCTGAAGTTTTCGGCGGTCACAGTCAGGCAGATAAACATCTTGATTTTATTTTTAGCAAAAAAACATCTAACGACGCACTTAGCTGGCGTTTGGTAAATAAACAAGCGTTTTCAAGTGCAACGTTAATAATGATGATGGGTTTTGGTAAACGACGCTCCAACGAAAGGTTTTAACGATGAACTTAGCCTTAAGATGCTTTTGGGATACCGGGGCCATGAAAACTGACCTGGGGTGTAATAATTAGCCAAACAGTTTTGCAACTAAAACAAGTGATCAGTAACCATAACAACTGTGATCAGTAACCAAAACAACAGAACACACAGATCTGTTATCAGTAACCATAACAGAACACACAAACCTGTTATCAGTAACCATAACAGAACACACAAACCTGAGATCAGTAACCATAACAACAGAATATACAGACGATATGGAACAGAGACATAACAACAGACCTAGGATCATGGCTGTATGCTAGGACCAGTTGTCTCTATGTTCAGTCTCTCTGGGTCTCCTGTCTCCATGTCTCCTGTTCTCTCACCCAGAGGATCATGGCTGTATCCTAGGACCAGTTGTCTCTATGTTCAGTCTCTCTGGGTCTCCTGTCTCCATGTCTCCTGTTCTCTCACCCAGAGGATCATGGCTGTACCCTAGGACCAGTTGTCTCTATGTTCAGTCTCTCTGGGTCTCCTGTCTCCATGTCTCCTGTTCTCTCACCCAGAGGATCATGGCTGTATGCTAGGACCAGTTGTCTCTATGTTCAGTCTCTCTGGGTCTCCTGTCTCCATGTCTCCTGTTCTCTCACCCAGAGGATCATGGCTGTATGCTAGGACCAGTTGTCTCTATGTTCAGTCTCTCTGGGTCTCCTGTCTCCATGTCTCCTGTTCTCTCACCCAGAGGATCATGGCTGTACGCTAGGACCAGTTGTCTCTATGTTCAGTCTCTCTGGGTCTCCTGTCTCCATGTCTCCTGTTCTCTCACCCAGAGGATCATGGCTGTACCCTAGGACCAGTTGTCTCTATGTTCAGTCTCTCTGGGTCTCCTGTCTCCATGTCTCCTGTTCTCTCACCCAGAGGATCATGGCTGTATGCTAGGACCAGTTGTCTCTATGTTCAGTCTCTCTGGGTCTCCTGTCTCCATGTCTCCTGTTCTCTCACCCAGAGGATCATGGCTGTACGCTAGGACCAGTTGTCTCTATGTTCAGTCTCTCTGGGTCTCCTGTCTCCATGTCTCCTGTTCTCTCACCCAGAGGATCATGGCTGTATGCTAGGACCAGTTGTCTCTATGTTCAGTCTCTCTGGGTCTCCTGTCTCCATGTCTCCTGTTCTCTCACCCAGAGGATCATGGCTGTATGCTAGGACCAGTTGTCTCTATGTTCAGTCTCTCTGGGTCTCCTGTCTCCATGTCTCCTGTTCTCTCACCCAGAGGATCATGGCTGTATGCTAGGACCAGTTGTCTCTATGTTCAGTCTCTCTGGGTCTCCTGTCTCCATGTCTCCTGTTCTCTCACCCAGAGGATCATGGCTGTACCCTAGGACCAGTTGTCTCTATGTTCAGTCTCTCTGGGTCTCCTGTCTCCATGTCTCCTGTCCTAAATGACACCCTATTCCCTATATAGTGCACTACCTTTGACCAGGGCTCTATATGGAATATAGTGCCATTAGGGAAGTATACACCATGTCTAGGCTTTAGATCTAGAAGACCCAGGTTCCATACTCTCTGGAGTCACCATGGTGATGAGGTCTGAGGGGATCTAGAAGACCCAGGTTCTATACTCTCTGGAGTCACCATGGTGATGAGGTCTGAGGGGATCTAGAAGACCCAGGTTCCATACTCTCTGGAGTCACCATGGTGATGAGGTCTGGGGGGATCTAGAAGACCCAGGTTCCATACTCTCTGGAGTCACCATGGTGATGAGGTCTGAGGGGATCTAGAAGACCCAGGTTCTATACTCTCTGGAGTCACCATGGTGATGAGGTCTGAGGGGATCTAGAAGACCCAGGTTCCATACTCTCTGGAGTCACCATGGTGATGAGGTCTGGGGGGATCTAGAAGACCCAGGTTCCATACTCTCTGGAGTCACCATGGTGATGAGGTCTGAGGGGATCTAGAAGACCCAGGTTCCATACTCTCTGGAGTCACCATGGTGATGAGGTCTGAGGGGCTGTAGAAGAACCAGGTTCCATACTCTCTGGAGTCACCATGGTGATGAGGTCTGAGGGGCTGTAGAAGAACCAGGTTCCATACTCTCTGGAGTCACCATGGTGATGAGGTCTGGAGTCACCATGGCAATGAGGTCTGAGGGGCTCGGATTGGCTAGACGCCTCTTCACTCTCTGGCGTCACCATGGTGATGAGGTTTGAGGTAGAGGTCTTCACGGATCCACCTGTACCCGAATACCCGAGACCCGATCCGGGACCCGAGCGGGTCCGGATCCATAATTCTAAATAATGTCACGGGTCTGGGTAGGATCTGATATGATTGTCACGGGTCTGGGTAGGATCTGATATGATTGTCACAGGTCTTGGGTAGGATCTGATATGATTGTCACGGGTCTGGGTAGGATCTGATATGATTGTCACAGGTCTGGGTAGGATCTGATATGATTGTCACGGGTCTGGGTAGGATCTGATATGATTGTCACGGGTCTGGGTAGGATCTGATATGATTGTCACGGGTCTGGGTAGGATCTGATATGATTGTCACGGGTCTGGGTAGGATCTGATATGATTGTCACGGGTCTGGGTAGGATCTGATATGATTGTCACGGGTCTGGGTAGGATCTGATATGATTGTCACGGGTCTTGGTTATGTGTAATTTTATCTGACATGTCCAGAAGGGCCCTACAGTTCCGACTGCTGCAGTAGACATATCATTTATGCTGCTGCTCTGGCTTGTCACCGGAGTGTAACGTGGCGCTTCTTGTTGGCCAATCAGAAGTCATCAAAGCTGCAGTGGGCTACAGTCACAGAGCCTCGCTCCGTGTGGTGAAAAGTTAGACGAGTTCTTATTTGTTACTGTAGAATGAGAATGCACTGCAGCCTCAATTAGCCTAGCTAGCTGGTTTGATGCAGTCAAGACGGGTGAAGCCTCAATTAGCCTAGCTAGCTGGTTTGATGCAGTCAAGACGGGTGGAGCCTCAATTAGCCTAGCTAGCTGGTTTTATGCAGTCAAGACAGGTGAAGCCTCAATTAGCCTGGCTAGCTGGTTTTATGCAGTCAAGACAGGTGAAGCCTCAATTAGCCTGGCTAGCTGGTTTTATGCAGTCAAGACGGGTGAAGCCTCAATTAGCCTAGCTAGCTGGTTTTATGCAGTCAAGACGGGTGAAGCCTCAATTAGCCTAGCTAGCTGGTTTGATACAGTCAAGACAGGTGAAGCCTCAATTAGCCTAGCTAGCTGGTTTTATGCAGTCAAGACAGGTGAAGCCTCAATTAGCCTAGCTAGCTGGTTTTATGCAGTCAAGACAGGTGAAGCCTCAATTAGCCTGGCTAGCTGGTTGTATGCAGTCAAGACAGGTGAAGCCTTAATTAGCCTAGCTAGCTGACAGGTACTAGGTAATCATATTGGATGATAAATAACCTGGCTACGGCAGCTGTTAGTCCACTATAGTGTGAGTCGGCTTGGTTGGTTACTGTCTCTCGTCTCTCCCTCCCTGCTCCCTGTGTCACTAGCTCCCAGTACAGCTCCTCCCCACCTGTTAGAGACACCTCTCTCTCCCTCCCTGTGTCACTAGCTCCCAGTACAGCTCCTCCCCACCTGTTAGAGACACCTCTCTCTCCCTCCCTGTGTCACTAGCTCCCAGTACAGCTCCTCCCCACCTGTTAGAGACACCTCTCTCTCCCTCCCTGTGTCACTAGCTCCCAGTACAGCTCCTCCCCACCTGTTAGAGACACCTCTCTCTCCCTCCCTGTGTCACTAGCTCCCAGTACAGCTCCTCCCCACCTGTTAGAGACACCTCTCTCTCCCTCCCTGTGTCACTAGCTCCCAGTACAGCTCCTCCCCACCTGTTAGAGACACCTCTCTCTCCCTCCCTGTGTCACTAGCTCCCAGTACAGCTCCTCCCCACCTGTTAGAGACACCTCTCTCTCCCTCCCTGTGTCACTAGCTCCCAGTACAGCTCCTCCCCACCTGTTAGAGACACCTCTCTCTCCCTCCCTGCTCCCTGTGTCACTAGCTCCCAGTACAGCTCCTCCCCACCTGTTAGAGACACCTCTCTCTCCCTCCCTGTGTCACTAGCTCCCAGTACAGCTCCTCCCCACCTGTTAGAGACACCTCTCTCTCCCTCCCTGTGTCACTAGCTCCCAGTACAGCTCCTCCCCACCTGTTAGAGACACCTCTCTCTCCCTCCCTGTGTCACTAGCTCCCAGTACAGCTCCTCCCCACCTGTTAGAGACACCTCTCCCTCCCTGCTCCCTGTGTCACTATCTCCCAGTACAGCTCCTCCCCACCTGTTAGAGACAACTCTCTCTCCCTCCCTGTGTCACTAGCTCCCAGTACAGCTCCTCCCCACCTGTTAGAGACACCTCTCTCTCCCTCCCTGTGTCACTAGCTCCCAGTACAGCTCCTCCCCACCTGTTAGAGACACCTCTCTCTCCCTCCCTGTGTCACTAGCTCCCAGTACAGCTCCTCCCCACCTGTTAGAGACACCTCTCTCTCCCTCCCTGTGTCACTAGCTCCCAGTACAGCTCCTCCCCACCTGTTAGAGACACCTCTCTCTCCCTCCCTGTGTCACTAGCTCCCAGTACAGCTCCTCCCCACCTGTTAGAGACACCTCTCTCTCCCTCCCTGTGTCACTAGCTCCCAGTACAGCTCCTCCCCACCTGTTAGAGACACCTCTCTCTCCCTCCCTGTGTCACTAGCTCCCAGTACAGCTCCTCCCCACCTGTTAGAGACACCTCTCTCTCCCTCCCTGTGTCACTAGCTCCCAGTACAGCTCCTCCCCACCTGTTAGAGACACCTCTCTCTCCCTCCCTGTGTCACTAGCTCCCAGTACAGCTCCTCCCCACCTGTTAGAGACACCTCTCTCTCCCTCCCTGTGTCACTAGCTCCCAGTACAGCTCCTCCCCACCTGTTAGAGACACCTCTCCCTGCTCCCTGTGTCACTAGCTCCCAGTACAGCTCCTCCCCACCTGTTAGAGACACCTCTCTCTCCCTCCCTGTGTCACTAGCTCCCAGTACAGCTCCTCCCCACCTGTTAGAGACACCTCTCCCTCCCTGCTCCCTGTGTCACTAGCTCCCAGTACAGCTCCTCCCCACCTGTTAGAGACACCTCTCTCTCCCTCCCTGTGTCACTAGCTCCCAGTACAGCTCCTCCCCACCTGTTAGAGACACCTCTCCCTCCCTGCTCCCTGTGTCACTAGCTCCCAGTACAGCTCCTCCCCACCTGTTAGAGACACCTCTCTCTCCCTCCATGTGTCACTAGCTCCCAGTACAGCTCCTCCTCACCTGTTAGAGACACCTCTCTCTCCCTCCCTGTGTCACTAGCTCCCAGTACAGCTCCTCCCCACCTGTTAGAGACACCTCTCTCTCCCTCCCTGCTCCCTGTGTCACTAGCTCCCAGTACAGCTCCTCCCCACCTGTTAGAGACACCTCTCTCTCCCTCCCTGTGTCACTAGCTCCCAGTACAGCTCCTCCCCACCTGTTAGAGACACCTCTCTCTCCCTCCCTGTGTCACTAGCTCCCAGTACAGCTCCTCCCCACCTGTTAGAGACACCTCTCTCTCCCTCCCTGTGTCACTAGCTCCCAGTACAGCTCCTCCCCACCTGTTAGAGACACCTCTCTCTCTCCCTCCCTGTGTCACTAGCTCCCAGTACAGCTCCTCCCCACCTGTTAGAGACACCTCTCTCTCCCTCCATGTGTCACTAGCTCCCAGTACAGCTCCTCCCCACCTGTTAGAGACACCTCTCTCTCCCTCCCTGTGTCACTAGCTCCCAGTACAGCTCCTCCCCACCTGTTAGAGACACCTCTCTCTCCCTCCCTGTGTCACTAGCTCCCAGTACAGCTCCTCCCCACCTGTTAGAGACACCTCTCTCTCCCTCCCTGTGTCACTAGCTCCCAGTACAGCTCCTCCCCACCTGTTAGAGACACCTCTCTCTCCCTCCCTGTGTCACTAGCTCCCAGTACAGCTCCTCCCCACCTGTTAGAGACACCTCTCCCTCCCTGCTCCCTGTGTCACTAGCTCCCAGTACAGCTCCTCCCCACCTGTTAGAGACACCTCTCTCTCCCTCCCTGTGTCACTAGCTCCCAGTACAGCTCCTCCCCACCTGTTAGAGACACCTCTCTCTCCCTCCCTGTGTCACTAGCTCCCAGTACAGCTCCTCCCCACCTGTTAGAGACACCTCTCTCTCCCTCCCTGTGTCACTAGCTCCCAGTACAGCTCCTCCCCACCTGTTAGAGACACCTCTCTCTCCCTCCCTGTGTCACTAGCTCCCAGTACAGCTCCTCCCCACCTGTTAGAGACACCTCTCTCTCCCTCCCTGTGTCACTAGCTCCCAGTACAGCTCCTCCCCACCTGTTAGAGACACCTCTCTCTCCCTCCCTGTGTCACTAGCTCCCAGTACAGCTCCTCCCCACCTGTTAGAGACACCTCTCTCTCCCTCCCTGTGTCACTAGCTCCCAGTACAGCTCCTCCCCACCTGTTAGAGACACCTCTCTCTCCCTCCCTGTGTCACTAGCTCCCAGTACAGCTCCTCCCCACCTGTTAGAGACACCTCTCTCTCCCTCCCTGCTCCCTGTGTCACTAGCTCCCAGTACAGCTCCTCCCCACCTGTTAGAGACACCTCTCTCTCCCTCCCTGTGTCACTAGCTCCCAGTACAGCTCCTCCCCACCTGTTAGAGACACCTCTCCCTCCCTGCTCCCTGTGTCACTAGCTCCCAGTACAGCTCCTCCCCACCTGTTAGAGACACCTCTCTCTCCCTCCCTGTGTCACTAGCTCCCAGTACAGCTCCTCCCCACCTGTTAGAGACACCTCTCTCTCCCTCCCTGTGTCACTAGCTCCCAGTACAGCTCCTCCCCACCTGTTAGAGACACCTCTCTCTCCCTCCCTGTGTCACTAGCTCCCAGTACAGCTCCTCCCCACCTGTTAGAGACACCTCTCTCTCCCTCCCTGTGTCACTAGCTCCCAGTACAGCTCCTCCCCACCTGTTAGAGACACCTCTCTCTCCCTCCCTGTGTCACTAGCTCCCAGTACAGCTCCTCCCCACCTGTTAGAGACACCTCTCTCTCCCTCCCTGTGTCACTAGCTCCCAGTACAGCTCCTCCCCACCTGTTAGAGACACCTCTCTCTCCCTCCCTGTGTCACTAGCTCCCAGTACAGCTCCTCCCCACCTGTTAGAGACACCTCTCTCTCCCTCCCTGTGTCACTAGCTCCCAGTACAGCTCCTCCCCACCTGTTAGAGACACCTCTCTCTCCCTCCCTGCTCCCTGTGTCACTAGCTCCCAGTACAGCTCCTCCCCACCTGTTAGAGACACCTCTCTCTCCCTCCCTGTGTCACTAGCTCCCAGTACAGCTCCTCCCCACCTGTTAGAGACACCTCTCTCTCCCTCTCTCTCCCTCTCTCTCCCTCCTCTCACACTTTATCAGCTCTGATTTAATAAAAGGAGCTTAAAAAAATAATTTTCTGCTTCTTCTCGCTCTTGGATCAGGTCTGGATCCGACCAGGTCTATATGGAACGGGTCTAGTTGTCCTCGGGTCCGTTCGGATCGGGTCTCTATCTTAAACAAAATAATTTATGCATTTTGGGTCCGGGTGGGAAAGCCCCAGGTCCATTTCGGAACGGGTCTAACTTTTTGGACCCGTGAAGACCTCTAGTCTGAGGAGCTCTGATTGGCCAGATGCCTCTTCACTCTCTGGCGTCACCATGGTGATGAGGTCTTAGGTGCTCTGATTGGCTAGATGCCTCTTCACCCTCTGGCATCACCATGGTGATGAGGTCTGAGGGGCTTTGATTGGCTCGTTGCCTCTTCACACTCTGGCGTCGCCATTGTGATGAGGGCGGGGCCTGGGCAACGCGGCTCTGGAAGAGGGTCAGTTGATCGAGCAGTGGGAGGGGCATGTCTCTGATGACCAATGGAAGGTCTTCATGGAGCAGTGGGTAGATGACCACACTGAGGGCCGGACGATCCACAGAGAAACTAGAGGAA
>NW_028164752.1:47500-52500 GCF_964263955.1 Coregonus lavaretus
ACACATTATACAGTTGATAACTACATTTAAACTCAGTTTTTCACAATTCCTGACATTTAATCCTAGTAAAAATTCCCTGTTTTAGGTCAGTTAGGATCACCACTTTATTTTAAGAATTTGAAATGTCAGAATAATAGTAGAGAGAATTATTTTATTTCAGCTTTTATTTCTTTCATCACATTCCCAGTGGGTCAGAAGTTTACATACACTCAATTAGTATTCGGTAGCATTGCCTTTAAATTGTTTAACTTGGGTCAAACGTTTCGGGTAGCCTTCCACAAGCTTCCCACAATAAGTTGGGTGAATTTTGGCCCATTCCTCCTGACAGAGCTGAGCTGCCTTTCATGTTATGTCGATATAGGACTCGTTTTACTGTGGATATAGATACTTTTGTACCTGTTTCCTCCAGCATCTTCACAAGGTCCTTTGCTGTGGTTCTGGGATTGATTTGCACTTTTCGCACCAAAGTACGTTCATCTCCAGGAGACAGAATGCGTCTATGGCGGCTGCGTGGTCCCATGGTGTTTATACTTGCGTACTATTGTTTGTACAGATGAACGTGGTACCTTCAGGCGTTTGAAAATTGCTCCCAAGGATGAACCAGACTTGTGGAGGTCTCCCATTTTTTTTCTGAGGTCTTGGCTGATTTCTTTAGATTTTTCCATGATGTCAAGCAAAGAGGCACTGAGTTTGAAGGTAGGCCTTGAAATACATCCACAGGTACACCTCCAATTGACTCAAATTATGTCAATTAGCCTATCAGAAGCTTCTAAAGCCTTGACATCATTTCCTGGAATTTTCCAAGCTGTTTAAAAAGGCACAGTCAACTTAGTGTATGTAAACTTCTGACCCACTGGAATTGTGATACAGTGAATTATAAGTGAAATAATCTGTCTTTAAACAATTGCTGGAAAAATTGCACAAAGTAGATGTCCTAACCGACCTGCCAAAACTATAGTTTGTTAACAAGAAATGTGTGGAGTGGTTGAAAAACAAGTTTTAATGACTCCAACCTAAGTGTATGTAAACTTCCGACTTCAACTGTATATATATACATACATACATACATATATATACACACACACACACACACACACACACACACTACCATTCAAATGTCCTTGTTTTCGAAAGAAAATAAAAACAATTGTCCATTAAAATAACATCAAATTGATCAGAAATACAGTGTAGACATTGTTAATGTTGTAAATGGCTATTGTAGCTGGAAACGGCTGATTTTTAATGGAATATCTACATAGGCGTACAGAGGCCCATTATCAGCAACCATCAGTCCTGTGTTCCAATGGCACGTTGTGTTTGCTAATCCAAGTTTATCATTTTAAAAGGCTAATTGATCATTAGAAAACCTTTTTGCAATTATGTTAGCACAGCTGAAAACTGTTGTGCTGATTAAAGAAGCAATAAAACTGGCCTTCTTGAGACTAGTTGAGGATCTGGAGCATCAGCAATTGTGGATTCGATTACAGGCTCAAAATGGCCAGAAACAAATAACTTTCTAATGAAACTCGTCAGTCTATTCTTGTTCTGAGAAATTAAGGCTATTCCATGCGAGAAATTGCCAAGAAACTGAAGATCTCGTACAACGCTGTGTACTACTCCCTTCACAGAACAGCGCAAACTGGCTCTAACCAGAATAGAAAGAGGAGTGGGAGGCCCCGGTGCACAACTGAGCAAGAGGACAAATACATTAGAGTGTCTAGTTTGAGAAACAGGCGCCTCACAGGTCCTCAACTGGCAGCTTCATTAAATAGTACCCGCAAAACACCAGTCTCAACGTCAACAGTGAAGAGGCGACTCCGGGATGCTGACCTTCTAGGCAGAGTTGCAAAGGAAAAGCCAAATCTCAGACTGCCCATCTTAATCTTTTATTTTTATTGGCCAGTCTGAAATATGGCTTTTTCTTTGCAACTCTGCCTAGAAGGTCAGCATCCCGGAGTCGCCTCTTCACTGTTGACGTTGAGACTGGTGTTTTGCGGGTACTATTTAATGAAGCTGCCAGTTGAGGACCTGTGAGGCGCCTGTTTCTCAAACTAGACACTCTAATGTATTTGTCCTCCTGCTCAGTTGTGCACCGGACTAATAAAGAACAGCCTGTTGATGATCACCGCTTTTTTATTGACAACGTTTTCCCTCCAAACCAGATCTTCATCCGTTGTCTCCTCACCGTAGCTCTGTGAGCTGTGTGCAGTTCCTCAGTGTCTCCAGCAGGGCGGCGCTGTAGTTCCAGGTCTTCAAGGACCCCAGGTTGGCCAGTGATAAAGCCTGCAGGTCCCGGCAGTGCTCAGAGACCTGCACCAGTCCGGTCCCCTTCAGGATCCCCGGCAGCCCCGCCAGCGTCAGCCTCCGCAGCCCCCGGAACCCCCGGAGCGCGGCAACGTGCGAGTCCCCGACCCCGCGCGCGCACACGCACGCCCTCTGATCCACGCACACCCTGGCGCAGGGCTCGAGACGCGGCAGGGCGGAGACGAAGCCCGGTCCTGTCAACTCCAGAACCTCCAGAGAGGGGCAGCCAGCCAGCAGGGTACCCAGCCCGGAAGAGGCGCCCTCCCTGGGGAGAGAGTCCTCGGAGCCGGGCCTGTAGGTCCGGAGCCCCACGCGGGACGGCTTCCTCAGCCCCAGCAGCAGAGAGGAAGGGGAGGGGGCGGGGGAAGGGGAGGGCGCGTGCGAACCGTCCGACAGGGCGCAGGCGGGCAGCGCCAGCGAGCGGAGGTGCGTGAGTTTGGCGAGGCTGGTACACAGGTGTGCGTTGTCCTCCAGCCCAGGTGTGTGTGTGTTGTCATGGTGATAGTGCGTGTGTAACAGGTTGAGGTGTGACAGATTGGGACAGCCAATAACCAGCCGGCTCATCGCCTCGGCAACAAGCTCCTCCTCTCCCCGCGCTCTACTGCACTCTGGATAATTGGAGGTGTGGCCTATACCACTGAGATTCAGGCTGACCAATCTCGTTGAGTCTCTCACTCCGGCGCCAGTCAGCGATTGGATGACAGTTTGTCGTAACGTGGGGCAACGGGAGAAGTTGAGGTGCTTGGGAGCGTTGCTAAGAAGGACCCGCCCTAGCGATGTGGCGTCCAACCAGGAGCGAGGCAACTGCAGGGCTTCCAGGTCGCCATGCTGACCGAGGCTATGGGCCAATGAGGACGCAGCAGGCCAGTGGGCGGGGTTTGGACCAGGAACTGAAACCAGGAAGCAGCGGAGACGCTCCGGAACACGAACACTGAACACAGCCAGGTAGAGGAGGAGCAGAGTCTGGTTCACCTACACACACACACACACACACATTATATACACACACACACACATTATAACCACCCTGACCATTATAACCACCCTGACCATTATAACCAACCACCCTGACCATTATAACCAACCACCCTGACCATTATAACCAACCACCCTGACCATTATAACCAACCACCCTGACCATTATAACCACCCTGGCCATTATAACCAACCACCCTGACCATTATAACCAACCACCCTGACCATTATAACCAACCACCCTGACCATTATAACCAACCACCCTGACCATTATAACCAACCACCCTGACCATTATAACCAACCACCCTGACCATTATAACCACCCTGGCCATTATAACCACCCTGACCATTATAACCAACCACCCTGACCATTATAACCAACCACCCTGACCATTATAACCAACCACCCTGACCATTATAACCAACCACCCTGACCATTATAACCACCCTGACCATTATAACCACCCTGACCATTATAACCAACCACCCTGACCATTATAACCAACCACCCTGACCATTATAACCAACCTGACCATTATAACCACCCACCCTGACCATTATAACCAACCTGACCATTATAACCAACCACCCTGACCATTATAACCAACCACCCTGACCATTATAACCACCCTGACCGTTATAACCCCCCTGACCGTTATAACCACCCTGACCATTATAACCCCCCTGACCATTATAACCACCCTGACCATTATAACCCCCCTGACCATTATAACCACCCTGACCATTATAACCACCCTGGCCATTATAACCACCCTGACCATTATAACCACCCTGACCATTATAACCACCCTGGCCATTATAACCACCCTGGCCATTATAACCACCCTGACCATTATAACCCCCCACCCTGACCATTATAACCCCCCACCCTGACCATTATAACCACCCTGACCATTATAACCCCCGACCATTATAACCCCCCTGACCATTATAACCCCCCTGACCATTATAACCCCCCTGACCATTATAACCCCCCTGACCATTATAACCCCCCTGACCATTATAACCCCCCTGACCATTATAACCCCCCTGACCATTATAACCCCCCTGACCATTATAACCACCCTGGCCATTATAACCACCCTGGCCATTATAACCACCCTGACCATTATAACCACCCTGACCATTATAACCACCCTGACCATTATAACCACCCTGACCATTATAACCACCCTGACCATTATAACCCCCCTGACCATTATAACCCCCCTGACCATTATAACCCCCCTGACCATTATAACCACCCTGACCATTATAACCAACCACCCTGACCATTATTACCACCCTGACCATTATAACCCCCCTGACCATTATAACCACCCTGACCATTATAACCCCCCTGACCATTATAACCACCCTGACCATTATAACCACCCTGACCATTATAACCACCCTGACCGTTAAAACCACCCTGACCATTATAACCACCCTGACCGTTATAACCACCCTGACCGTTATAACCACCCTGACCATTATAACCACCCTGACCATTATAAACCACCCTGACCATTATAACCACCCTGGCCATTATAACCACCCTGACCATTATAACCACCCTGACCATTATAACCACCCACCCTGACCATTATAACCACCCTGACCATTATAACCACCCTGACCATTATAACCACCCTGACCATTATAACCACCCTGACCATTATAAACCACCCTGACCATTATAACCACCCTGGCCATTAT